>NW_027637770.1:0-125000 GCF_951216825.1 Electrona antarctica | reverse complement strand
GTGTAAGTATGTAGGACTAGTAGCATGCCAAAGTTTGTGCTATTGCCATTGAGAATGCATTGGGAGTTAAAGTTAAATAACTCAGAAACTACAAAACATTTCAAAGTAAAAAGTTCCAGCATGTGTCTCCACAGTAAGCTGAATTATAAAAAGTGTGAATGGAGTTTCTAGGTGAAAGTGCTTTTTTGACGTGCCAATATCTGCCATTGAGGTCCATTGTAAAATTCTCAAATTTGAAAGCACTATATTTCTAAAACTATGAAACATTTCAAAGATTCCTTTTCAGGCAAACATGTCCACCGTAAGATGAACCTAAGTAGGCTTGAATGGGGTTTCTAGGTGTAAGTATGTAGGACTAGTAGCATGCCAAAGTTTGTGCTATTGCCATTGAGAATGCATTGGGCGTTAAAGTTAAATAACTCAGAAACTACAAAACATTTCAAAGTAAAAAGTTCCAGCATGTGTCTCCACAGTAAGCTGAATTATAAAAAGTGTGAATGGAGTTTCTAGGTGAAAGTGCTTTTTTGACGTGCCAATATCTGCCATTGAGGTCCATTGTAAAATTCTCAAATTTGAAAGCACTATATTTCTAAAACTATGAAACATTTCAAAGATTCCTTTTCAGGCAAACATGTCCACCGTAAGATGAACCTAAGTAGGCTTGAATGGGGTTTCTAGGTGTAAGTATGTAGGACTAGTAGCATGCCAAAGTTTGTGCTATTGCCATTGAGAATGCATTGGGCGTTAAAGTTAAATAACTCAGAAACTACAAAACATTTCAAAGTAAAAAGTTCCAGCATGTGTCTCCACAGTAAGCTGAATTATAAAAAGTGTGAATGGAGTTTCTAGGTGAAAGTGCTTTTTTGACGTGCCAATATCTGCCATTGAGCCCCATTGTAAAATTCTCAAATTTGAAAGCACTATATTTCTAAAACTATGAAACATTTCAAAGATTCCTTTTCAGGCAAACATGTCCACCGTAAGATGAACCTAAGTAGGCTTGAATGGGGTTTCTAGGTGTAAGTATGTAGGACTAGTAGCATGCCAAAGTTTGTGCTATTGCCATTGAGAATGCATTGGGAGTTAAAGTTAAATAACTCAGAAACTACAAAACATTTCAAAGTAAAAAGTTCCAGCATGTGTCTCCACAGTAAGCTGAATTATAAAAAGTGTGAATGGAGTTTCTAGGTGAAAGTGCTTTTTTGACGTGCCAATATCTGCCATTGAGCCCCATTGTAAAATTCTCAAATTTGAAAGCACTATATTTCTAAAACTATGAAACATTTCAAAGATTCCTTTTCAGGCAAACATGTCCACCGTAAGATGAACCTAAGTAGGCTTGAATGGGGTTTCTAGGTGTAAGTATGTAGGACTAGTAGCATGCCAAAGTTTGTGCTATTGCCATTGAGAATGCATTGGGCGTTAAAGTTAAATAACTCAGAAACTACAAAACATTTCAAAGTAAAAAGTTCCAGCATGTGTCTCCACAGTAAGCTGAATTATAAAAAGTGTGAATGGAGTTTCTAGGTGAAAGTGCTTTTTTGACGTGCCAATATCTGCCATTGAGCCCCATTGTAAAATTCTCAAATTTGAAAGCACTATATTTCTAAAACTATGAAACATTTCAAAGATTCCTTTTCAGGCAAACATGTCCACCGTAAGATGAACCTAAGTAGGCTTGAATGGGGTTTCTAGGTGTAAGTATGTAGGACTAGTAGCATGCCAAAGTTTGTGCTATTGCCATTGAGAATGCATTGGGAGTTAAAGTTAAATAACTCAGAAACTACAAAACATTTCAAAGTAAAAAGTTCCAGCATGTGTCTCCACAGTAAGCTGAATTATAAAAAGTGTGAATGGAGTTTCTAGGTGAAAGTGCTTTTTTGACGTGCCAATATCTGCCATTGAGCCCCATTGTAAAATTCTCAAATTTGAAAGCACTATATTTCTAAAACTATGAAACATTTCAAAGATTCCTTTTCAGGCAAACATGTCCACCGTAAGATGAACCTAAGTAGGCTTGAATGGGGTTTCTAGGTGTAAGTATGTAGGACTAGTAGCATGCCAAAGTTTGTGCTATTGCCATTGAGAATGCATTGGGCGTTAAAGTTAAATAACTCAGAAACTACAAAACATTTCAAAGTAAAAAGTTCCAGCATGTGTCTCCACAGTAAGCTGAATTATAAAACGTGTGAATGGAGTTTCTAGGTGAAAGTGATTTTGACGTGCCACTATCTGCCATTATAAATTTCTCACATTTAAAGCACTATATTTCTAAAACTATGAAACATTTCAAAGATTCCTTTTCAGGCAAACATGTCCACCGTAAGATGAACCTAAATAGGTTTGAATGGGGATTCTAGGTGTAAGTATGTAGGACTAGTAGCATGCCAAAGTTATATTTTTCTTCAGACGGCATACTATAGCATGTCGTTTTTCGTGATTTTGGACTATTTGAAAAAAAGATGAAAATCATGAAAAAACGACATACTATAGTTCATGGCTTCGGACGGCATAATATATTATGTCATATTTTCATGATTTTGGGACACTATGTCAGAGCCAGGACTTGAACCTGCAGCCTCCTGATTACCAGGCAGGCTCTGTACCCAGTGAGCCACTGTGCATGCTGTTCTTAAAAGGCCGATTAGATAATGACAGAAGAGCCAGAGACTTGTTTCCATTGTGGTTCATAAACATTCGAGCGTCTAGAGATAAACAACAGCAAAAGAAACAATAGACAAATCTCCTGTTATTTTATTTTTTGTATTTTATTTTTGTATCAATGTTGTACTCAAAGGGAACAGCAGACTGCATTGTGGCAGGTAGCAAGTCGATCAGTGACTAAGCACACTGGCTGCATGATCTGGAGTTAGTGGGTTCAAACCCCACTCAAATCTTTACTTGCCAAAATCTGCCATTGACCCCCATTCTGAATTTCTCAAATTTGAAAGCACTATATTTCTAAAACTATGAAACATTTCAAAGATTCCTTTTCAGGCAAACATGTCCACCGTAAGATGAACCTAAGTAGGCTTGAATGGGGTTTCTAGGTGTAAGTATGTAGGACTAGTAGCATGCCAAAGTTTGTGCTATTGCCATTGAGAATGCATTGGGCGTTAAAGTTAAATAACTCAGAAACTACAAAACATTTCAAAGTAAAAAGTTCCAGCATGTGTCTCCACAGTAAGCTGAATTATAAAAAGTGTGAATGGAGTTTCTAGGTGAAAGTGCTTTTTTGACGTGCCAATATCTGCCATTGAGCCCCATTGTAAAATTCTCAAATTTGAAAGCACTATATTTCTAAAACTATGAAACATTTCAAAGATTCCTTTTCAGGCAAACATGTCCACCGTAAGATGAACCTAAGTAGGCTTGAATGGGGTTTCTAGGTGTAAGTATGTAGGACTAGTAGCATGCCAAAGTTTGTGCTATTGCCATTGAGAATGCATTGGGAGTTAAAGTTAAATAACTCAGAAACTACAAAACATTTCAAAGTAAAAAGTTCCAGCATGTGTCTCCACAGTAAGCTGAATTATAAAAAGTGTGAATGGAGTTTCTAGGTGAAAGTGCTTTTTTGACGTGCCAATATCTGCCATTGAGGTCCATTGTAAAATTCTCAAATTTGAAAGCACTATATTTCTAAAACTATGAAACATTTCAAAGATTCCTTTTCAGGCAAACATGTCCACCGTAAGATGAACCTAAGTAGGCTTGAATGGGGTTTCTAGGTGTAAGTATGTAGGACTAGTAGCATGCCAAAGTTTGTGCTATTGCCATTGAGAATGCATTGGGCGTTAAAGTTAAATAACTCAGAAACTACAAAACATTTCAAAGTAAAAAGTTCCAGCATGTGTCTCCACAGTAAGCTGAATTATAAAAAGTGTGAATGGAGTTTCTAGGTGAAAGTGCTTTTTTGACGTGCCAATATCTGCCATTGAGGTCCATTGTAAAATTCTCAAATTTGAAAGCACTATATTTCTAAAACTATGAAACATTTCAAAGATTCCTTTTCAGGCAAACATGTCCACCGTAAGATGAACCTAAGTAGGCTTGAATGGGGTTTCTAGGTGTAAGTATGTAGGACTAGTAGCATGCCAAAGTTTGTGCTATTGCCATTGAGAATGCATTGGGCGTTAAAGTTAAATAACTCAGAAACTACAAAACATTTCAAAGTAAAAAGTTCCAGCATGTGTCTCCACAGTAAGCTGAATTATAAAAAGTGTGAATGGAGTTTCTAGGTGAAAGTGCTTTTTTGACGTGCCAATATCTGCCATTGAGCCCCATTGTAAAATTCTCAAATTTGAAAGCACTATATTTCTAAAACTATGAAACATTTCAAAGATTCCTTTTCAGGCAAACATGTCCACCGTAAGATGAACCTAAGTAGGCTTGAATGGGGTTTCTAGGTGTAAGTATGTAGGACTAGTAGCATGCCAAAGTTTGTGCTATTGCCATTGAGAATGCATTGGGAGTTAAAGTTAAATAACTCAGAAACTACAAAACATTTCAAAGTAAAAAGTTCCAGCATGTGTCTCCACAGTAAGCTGAATTATAAAAAGTGTGAATGGAGTTTCTAGGTGAAAGTGCTTTTTTGACGTGCCAATATCTGCCATTGAGCCCCATTGTAAAATTCTCAAATTTGAAAGCACTATATTTCTAAAACTATGAAACATTTCAAAGATTCCTTTTCAGGCAAACATGTCCACCGTAAGATGAACCTAAGTAGGCTTGAATGGGGTTTCTAGGTGTAAGTATGTAGGACTAGTAGCATGCCAAAGTTTGTGCTATTGCCATTGAGAATGCATTGGGCGTTAAAGTTAAATAACTCAGAAACTACAAAACATTTCAAAGTAAAAAGTTCCAGCATGTGTCTCCACAGTAAGCTGAATTATAAAAAGTGTGAATGGAGTTTCTAGGTGAAAGTGCTTTTTTGACGTGCCAATATCTGCCATTGAGCCCCATTGTAAAATTCTCAAATTTGAAAGCACTATATTTCTAAAACTATGAAACATTTCAAAGATTCCTTTTCAGGCAAACATGTCCACCGTAAGATGAACCTAAGTAGGCTTGAATGGGGTTTCTAGGTGTAAGTATGTAGGACTAGTAGCATGCCAAAGTTTGTGCTATTGCCATTGAGAATGCATTGGGCGTTAAAGTTAAATAACTCAGAAACTACAAAACATTTCAAAGTAAAAAGTTCCAGCATGTGTCTCCACAGTAAGCTGAATTATAAAAAGTGTGAATGGAGTTTCTAGGTGAATGTGCTTTTTTGACGTGCCAATATCTGCCATTGAGGTCCATTGTAAAATTCTCAAATTTGAAAGCACTATATTTCTAAAACTATGAAACATTTCAAAGATTCCTTTTCAGGCAAACATGTCCACCGTAAGATGAACCTAAGTAGGCTTGAATGGGGTTTCTAGGTGTAAGTATGTAGGACTAGTAGCATGCCAAAGTTTGTGCTATTGCCATTGAGAATGCATTGGGCGTTAAAGTTAAATAACTCAGAAACTACAAAACATTTCAAAGTAAAAAGTTCCAGCATGTGTCTCCACGGTAAGCTGAATTATAAAAAGTGTGAATGGAGTTTCTAGGTGAAAGTGCTTTTTTGACGTGCCAATATCTGCCATTGAGCCCCATTGTAAAATTATCAAATTTGAAAGCACTATATTTCTAAAACTATGAAACATTTCAAAGATTCCTTTTCAGGCAAACATGTCCACCGTAAGATGAACCTAAGTAGGCTTGAATGGGGTTTCTAGGTGTAAGTATGTAGGACTAGTAGCATGCCAAAGTTTGTGCTATTGCCATTGAGAATGCATTGGGCGTTAAAGTTAAATAACTCAGAAACTTCAAAACATTTTAAAGTAAAAAGTTCCAGCATGTGTCTCCACAGTAAGCTGAATTATAAAACGTGTGAATGGAGTTTCTAGGTGAAAGTGCTTTTTTGACGTGCCAATATCTGCCATTGAGCCCCATTGTAAAATTCTCAAATTTGAAAGCACTATATTTCTAAAACTATGAAACATTTCAAAGATTCCTTTTCAGGCAAACATGTCCACCGTAAGATGAACCTAAGTAGGCTTGAATGGGGTTTCTAGGTGTAAGTATGTAGGACTAGTAGCATGCCAAAGTTTGTGCTATTGCCATTGAGAATGCATTGGGCGTTAAAGTTAAATAACTCAGAAACTACAAAACATTTCAAAGTAAAAAGTTCCAGCATGTGTCTCCACGGTAAGCTGAATTATAAAAAGTGTGAATGGAGTTTCTAGGTGAAAGTGCTTTTTTGACGTGCCAATATCTGCCATTGAGCCCCATTGTAAAATTATCAAATTTGAAAGCACTATATTTCTAAAACTATGAAACATTTCAAAGATTCCTTTTCAGGCAAACATGTCCACCGTAAGATGAACCTAAGTAGGCTTGAATGGGGTTTCTAGGTGTAAGTATGTAGGACTAGTAGCATGCCAAAGTTTGTGCTATTGCCATTGAGAATGCATTGGGCGTTAAAGTTAAATAACTCAGAAACTTCAAAACATTTTAAAGTAAAAAGTTCCAGCATGTGTCTCCACAGTAAGCTGAATTATAAAACGTGTGAATGGAGTTTCTAGGTGAAAGTGCTTTTTTGACGTGCCAATATCTGCCATTGAGCCCCATTGTAAAATTCTCAAATTTGAAAGCACTATATTTCTAAAACTATGAAACATTTCAAAGATTCCTTTTCAGGCAAACATGTCCACCGTAAGATGAACCTAAGTAGGCTTGAATGGGGTTTCTAGGTGTAAGTATGTAGGACTAGTAGCATGCCAAAGTTTGTGCTATTGCCATTGAGAATGCATTGGGCGTTAAAGTTAAATAACTCAGAAACTACAAAACATTTCAAAGTAAAAAGTTCCAGCATGTGTCTCCACAGTAAGCTGAATTATAAAAAGTGTGAATGGAGTTTCTAGGTGAATGTGCTTTTTTGACGTGCCAATATCTGCCATTGAGGTCCATTGTAAAATTCTCAAATTTGAAAGCACTATATTTCTAAAACTATGAAACATTTCAAAGATTCCTTTTCAGGCAAACATGTCCACCGTAAGATGAACCTAAGTAGGCTTGAATGGGGTTTCTAGGTGTAAGTATGTAGGACTAGTAGCATGCCAAAGTTTGTGCTATTGCCATTGAGAATGCATTGGGCGTTAAAGTTAAATAACTCAGAAACTACAAAACATTTCAAAGTAAAAAGTTCCAGCATGTGTCTCCACGGTAAGCTGAATTATAAAAAGTGTGAATGGAGTTTCTAGGTGAAAGTGCTTTTTTGACGTGCCAATATCTGCCATTGAGCCCCATTGTAAAATTATCAAATTTGAAAGCACTATATTTCTAAAACTATGAAACATTTCAAAGATTCCTTTTCAGGCAAACATGTCCACCGTAAGATGAACCTAAGTAGGCTTGAATGGGGTTTCTAGGTGTAAGTATGTAGGACTAGTAGCATGCCAAAGTTTGTGCTATTGCCATTGAGAATGCATTGGGCGTTAAAGTTAAATAACTCAGAAACTTCAAAACATTTTAAAGTAAAAAGTTCCAGCATGTGTCTCCACAGTAAGCTGAATTATAAAACGTGTGAATGGAGTTTCTAGGTGAAAGTGCTTTTTTGACGTGCCAATATCTGCCATTGAGCCCCATTGTAAAATTCTCAAATTTGAAAGCACTATATTTCTAAAACTATGAAACATTTCAAAGATTCCTTTTCAGGCAAACATGTCCACCGTAAGATGAACCTAAGTAGGCTTGAATGGGGTTTCTAGGTGTAAGTATGTAGGACTAGTAGCATGCCAAAGTTTGTGCTATTGCCATTGAGAATGCATTGGGAGTTAAAGTTAAATAACTCAGAAACTACAAAACATTTCAAAGTAAAAAGTTCCAGCATGTGTCTCCACAGTAAGCTGAATTATAAAAAGTGTGAATGGAGTTTCTAGGTGAAAGTGCTTTTTTGACGTGCCAATATCTGCCATTGAGCCCCATTGTAAAATTCTCAAATTTGAAAGCACTATATTTCTAAAACTATGAAACATTTCAAAGATTCCTTTTCAGGCAAACATGTCCACCGTAAGATGAACCTAAGTAGGCTTGAATGGGGTTTCTAGGTGTAAGTATGTAGGACTAGTAGCATGCCAAAGTTTATGCTATTGCCATTAAGAATGCATTGGGCGTTAAAGTTAAATAACTCAGAAACTACAAAACATTTCAAAGTAAAAAGTTCCAGCATGTGTCTCCACAGTAAGCTGAATTATAAAAAGTGTGAATGGAGTTTCTAGGTGAAAGTGCTTTTTTGACGTGCCAATATCTGCCATTGAGCCCCATTGTAAAATTATCAAATTTGAAAGCACTATATTTCTAAAACTATGAAACATTTCAAAGATTCCTTTTCAGGCAAACATGTCCACCGTAAGATGAACCTAAGTAGGCTTGAATGGGGTTTCTAGGTGTAAGTATGTAGGACTAGTAGCATGCCAAAGTTTGTGCTATTGCCATTGAGAATGCATTGGGCGTTAAAGTTAAATAACTCAGAAACTACAAAACATTTCAAAGTAAAAAGTTCCAGCATGTGTCTCCACAGTAAGCTGAATTATAAAAAGTGTGAATGGAGTTTCTAGGTGAAAGTGCTTTTTTGACGTGCCAATATCTGCCATTGAGCCCCATTGTAAAATTCTCAAATTTGAAAGCACTATATTTCTAAAACTATGAAACATTTCAAAGATTCCTTTTCAGGCAAACATGTCCACCGTAAGATGAACCTAAGTAGGCTTGAATGGGGTTTCTAGGTGTAAGTATGTAGGACTAGTAGCATGCCAAAGTTTGTGCTATTGCCATTGAGAATGCATTGGGCGTTAAAGTTAAATAACTCAGAAACTACAAAACATTTCAAAGTAAAAAGTTCCAGCATGTGTCTCCACAGTAAGCTGAATTTTAAAAAGTGTGAATGGAGTTTCTAGGTGAAAGGGCTTTTTTGACGTGCCAATATCTGCCATTGAGCCCCATTGTAAAATTCTCAAATTTGAAAGCACTATATTTCTAAAACTATGAAACATTTCAAAGATTCCTTTTCAGGCAAACATGTCCACCGTAAGATGAACCTAAGTAGGCTTGAATGGGGTTTCTAGGTGTAAGTATGTAGGACTAGTAGCATGCCAAAGTTTGTGCTATTGCCATTGAGAATGCATTGGGCGTTAAAGTTAAATAACTCAGAAACTACAAAACCTTTCAAAGTAAAAAGTTCCAGCATGTGTCTCCACAGTAAGCTGAATTATAAAAAGTGTGAATGGAGTTTCTAGGTGAAAGTGCTTTTTTGACGTGCCAATATCTGCCATTGAGCCCCATTGTAAAATTATCAAATTTGAAAGCACTATATTTCTAAAACTATGAAACATTTCAAAGATTCCTTTTCAGGCAAACATGTCCACCGTAAGATGAACCTAAGTAGGCTTGAATGGGGTTTCTAGGTGTAAGTATGTAGGACTAGTAGCATGCCAAAGTTTGTGCTATTGCCATTGAGAATGCATTGGGCGTTAAAGTTAAATAACTCAGAAACTACAAAACATTTCAAAGTAAAAAGTTCCAGCATGTGTCTCCACAGTAAGCTGAATTATAAAAAGTGTGAATGGAGTTTCTAGGTGAAAGTGCTTTTTTGACGTGCCAATATCTGCCATTGAGCCCCATTGTAAAATTCTCAAATTTGAAAGCACTATATTTCTAAAACTATGAAACATTTCAAAGATTCCTTTTCAGGCAAACATGTCCACCGTAAGATGAACCTAAGTAGGCTTGAATGGGGTTTCTAGGTGTAAGTATGTAGGACTAGTAGCATGCCAAAGTTTGTGCTATTGCCATTGAGAATGCATTGGGCGTTAAGTTAAATAACTCAGAAACTACAAAACATTTCAAAGTAAAAAGTTCCAGCATGTGTCTCCACAGTAAGCTGAATTTTAAAAAGTGTGAATGGAGTTTCTAGGTGAAAGGGCTTTTTTGACGTGCCAATATCTGCCATTGAGCCCCATTGTAAAATTCTCAAATTTGAAAGCACTATATTTTTAAAACTATGAAACATTTCAAAGATTCCTTTTCAGGCAAACATGTCCACCGTAAGATGAACCTAAGTAGGCTTGAATGGGGTTTCTAGGTGTAAGTATGTAGGACTAGTAGCATGCCAAAGTTTGTGCTATTGCCATTGAGAATGCATTGGGCGTTAAAGTTAAATAACTCAGAAACTACAAAACATTTCAAAGTAAAAAGTTCCAGCATGTGTCTCCACAGTAAGCTGAATTATAAAAAGTGTGAATGGAGTTTCTAGGTGAAAGTGCTTTTTTGACGTGCCAATATCTGCCATTGAGCCCCATTGTAAAATTCTCAAATTTGAAAGCACTATATTTCTAAAACTATGAAACATTTCAAAGATTCCTTTTCAGGCAAACATGTCCACCGTAAGATGAACCTAAGTAGGCTTGAATGGGGTTTCTAGGTGTAAGTATGTAGGACTAGTAGCATGCCAAAGTTTGTGCTATTGCCATTGAGAATGCATTGGGCGTTAAAGTTAAATAACTCAGAAACTACAAAACATTTCAAAGTAAAAAGTTCCAGCATGTGTCTCCATAGTAAGCTGAATTATAAAAAGTGTGAATGGAGTTTCTAGGTGAAAGTGCTTTTTTGACGTGCCAATATCTGCCATTGAGGTCCATTGTAAAATTCTCAAATTTGAAAGCACTATATTTCTAAAACTATGAAACATTTCAAAGATTCCTTTTCAGGCAAACATGTCCACCGTAAGATGAACCTAAGTAGGCTTGAATGGGGTTTCTAGGTGTAAGTATGTAGGACTAGTAGCATGCCAAAGTTTGTGCTATTGCCATTGAGAATGCATTGGGCGTTAAAGTTAAATAACTCAGAAACTACAAAACATTTCAAAGTAAAAAGTTCCAGCATGTGTCTCCACAGTAAGCTGAATTATAAAAAGTGTGAATGGAGTTTCTAGGTGAAAGTGCTTTTTTCACGTGCCAATATCTGCCATTGAGCCCCATCGTAAAATTCTCACATTTGAAAGCACTATATTTCTAAAACTATGAAACATTTCAAAGATTCCTTTTCAGGCAAACATGTCCACCGTAAGATGAACCTAAGTAGGCTTGAATGGGGTTTCTAGGTGTAAGTATGTAGGACTAGTAGCATGCCAAAGTTTGTGCTATTGCCATTGAGAATGCATTGGGCGTTAAAGTTAAATAACTCAGAAACTACAAAACATTTCAAAGTAAAAAGTTCCAGCATGTGTCTCCACAGTAAGCTGAATTATAAAAAGTGTGAATGGAGTTTCTAGGTGAAAGTGCTTTTTTGACGTGCCAATATCTGCCATTGAGCCCCATTGTAAAATTCTCAAATTTGAAAGCACTATATTTCTAAAACTATGAAACATTTCAAAGATTCCTTTTCAGGCAAACATGTCCACCGTAAGATGAACCTAAGTAGGCTTGAATGGGGTTTCTAGGTGTAAGTATGTAGGACTAGTAGCATGCCAAAGTTTGTGCTATTGCCATTGAGAATGCATTGGGCGTTAAAGTTAAATAACTCAGAAACTACAAAACATTTCAAAGTAAAAAGTTCCAGCATGTGTCTCCACGGTAAGCTGAATTATAAAAAGTGTGAATGGAGTTTCTAGGTGAAAGTGCTTTTTTGACGTGCCAATATCTGCCATTGAGCCCCATTGTAAAATTATCAAATTTGAAAGCACTATATTTCTAAAACTATGAAACATTTCAAAGATTCCTTTTCAGGCAAACATGTCCACCGTAAGATGAACCTAAGTAGGCTTGAATGGGGTTTCTAGGTGTAAGTATGTAGGACTAGTAGCATGCCAAAGTTTGTGCTATTGCCATTGAGAATGCATTGGGCGTTAAAGTTAAATAACTCAGAAACTACAAAACATTTCAAAGTAAAAAGTTCCAGCATGTGTCTCCACAGTAAGCTGAATTATAAAAAGTGTGAATGGAGTTTCTAGGTGAAAGTGCTTTTTTGACGTGCCAATATCTGCCATTGAGGTCCATTGTAAAATTCTCAAATTTGAAAGCACTATATTTCTAAAACTATGAAACATTTCAAAGATTCCTTTTCAGGCAAACATGTCCACCGTAAGATGAACCTAAGTAGGCTTGAATGGGGTTTCTAGGTGTAAGTATGTAGGACTAGTAGCATGCCAAAGTTTGTGCTATTGCCATTGAGAATGCATTGGGCGTTAAAGTTAAATAACTCAGAAACTACAAAACATTTCAAAGTAAAAAGTTCCAGCATGTGTCTCCACAGTAAGCTGAATTATAAAAAGTGTGAATGGAGTTTCTAGGTGAAAGTGCTTTTTTGACGTGCCAATATCTGCCATTGAGCCCCATTGTAAAATTCTCAAATTTGAAAGCACTATATTTCTAAAACTATGAAACATTTCAAAGATTCCTTTTCAGGCAAACATGTCCACCGTAAGATGAACCTAAGTAGGCTTGAATGGGGTTTCTAGGTGTAAGTATGTAGGACTAGTAGCATGCCAAAGTTTGTGCTATTGCCATTGAGAATGCATTGGGCGTTAAAGTTAAATAACTCAGAAACTACAAAACATTTCAAAGTAAAAAGTTCCAGCATGTGTCTCCACAGTAAGCTGAATTATAAAAAGTGTGAATGGAGTTTCTAGGTGAAAGTGCTTTTTTGACGTGCCAATATCTGCCATTGAGCCCCATTGTAAAATTCTCAAATTTGAAAGCACTATATTTCTAAAACTATGAAACATTTCAAAGATTCCTTTTCAGGCAAACATGTCCACCGTAAGATGAACCTAAGTAGGCTTGAATGGGGTTTCTAGGTGTAAGTATGTAGGACTAGTAGCATGCCAAAGTTTGTGCTATTGCCATTGAGAATGCATTGGGCGTTAAAGTTAAATAACTCAGAAACTACAAAACATTTCAAAGTAAAAAGTTCCAGCATGTGTCTCCACAGTAAGCTGAATTATAAAAAGTGTGAATGGAGTTTCTAGGTGAAAGTGCTTTTTTGACGTGCCAATATCTGCCATTGAGGTCCATTGTAAAATTCTCAAATTTGAAAGCACTATATTTCTAAAACTATGAAACATTTCAAAGATTCCTTTTCAGGCAAACATGTCCACCGTAAGATGAACCTAAGTAGGCTTGAATGGGGTTTCTAGGTGTAAGTATGTAGGACTAGTAGCATGCCAAAGTTTGTGCTATTGCCATTGAGAATGCATTGGGCGTTAAAGTTAAATAACTCAGAAACTACAAAACATTTCAAAGTAAAAAGTTCCAGCATGTGTCTCCACAGTAAGCTGAATTATAAAAAGTGTGAATGGAGTTTCTAGGTGAAAGTGCTTTTTTGACGTGCCAATATCTGCCATTGAGCCCCATTGTAAAATTATCAAATTTGAAAGCACTATATTTCTAAAACTATGAAACATTTCAAAGATTCCTTTTCAGGCAAACATGTCCACCGTAAGATGAACCTAAGTAGGCTTGAATGGGGTTTCTAGGTGTAAGTATGTAGGACTAGTAGCATGCCAAAGTTTGTGCTATTGCCATTGAGAATGCATTGGGCGTTAAAGTTAAATAACTCAGAAACTACAAAACATTTCAAAGTAAAAAGTTCCAGCATGTGTCTCCACAGTAAGCTGAATTATAAAAAGTGTGAATGGAGTTTCTAGGTGAAAGTGCTTTTTTGACGTGCCAATATCTGCCATTGAGGTCCATTGTAAAATTCTCAAATTTGAAAGCACTATATTTCTAAAACTATGAAACATTTCAAAGATTCCTTTTCAGGCAAACATGTCCACCGTAAGATGAACCTAAGTAGGCTTGAATGGGGTTTCTAGGTGTAAGTATGTAGGACTAGTAGCATGCCAAAGTTTGTGCTATTGCCATTGAGAATGCATTGGGCGTTAAAGTTAAATAACTCAGAAACTACAAAACATTTCAAAGTAAAAAGTTCCAGCATGTGTCTCCACGGTAAGCTGAATTATAAAAAGTGTGAATGGAGTTTCTAGGTGAAAGTGCTTTTTTGACGTGCCAATATCTGCCATTGAGCCCCATTGTAAAATTATCAAATTTGAAAGCACTATATTTCTAAACCTATGAAACATTTCAAAGATTCCTTTTCAGGCAAACATGTCCACCGTAAGATGAACCTAAGTAGGCTTGAATGGGGTTTCTAGGTGTAAGTATGTAGGACTAGTAGCATGCCAAAGTTTGTGCTATTGCCATTGAGAATGCATTGGGCGTTAAAGTTAAATAACTCAGAAACTACAAAACATTTCAAAGTAAAAAGTTCCAGCATGTGTCTCCACAGTAAGCTGAATTATAAAAAGTGTGAATGGAGTTTCTAGGTGAAAGTGCTTTTTTGACGTGCCAATATCTGCCATTGAGCCCCATTGTAAAATTATCAAATTTGAAAGCACTATATTTCTAAAACTATGAAACATTTCAAAGATTCCTTTTCAGGCAAACATGTCCACCGTAAGATGAACCTAAGTAGGCTTGAATGGGGTTTCTAGGTGTAAGTATGTAGGACTAGTAGCATGCCAAAGTTTGTGCTATTGCCATTGAGAATGCATTGGGCGTTAAAGTTAAATAACTCAGAAACTACAAAACATTTCAAAGTAAAAAGTTCCAGCATGTGTCTCCACAGTAAGCTGAATTATAAAAAGTGTGAATGGAGTTTCTAGGTGAAAGTGCTTTTTTGACGTGCCAATATCTGCCATTGAGGTCCATTGTAAAATTCTCAAATTTGAAAGCACTATATTTCTAAAACTATGAAACATTTCAAAGATTCCTTTTCAGGCAAACATGTCCACCGTAAGATGAACCTAAGTAGGCTTGAATGGGGTTTCTAGGTGTAAGTATGTAGGACTAGTAGCATGCCAAAGTTTGTGCTATTGCCATTGAGAATGCATTGGGCGTTAAAGTTAAATAACTCAGAAACTACAAAACATTTCAAAGTAAAAAGTTCCAGCATGTGTCTCCACGGTAAGCTGAATTATAAAAAGTGTGAATGGAGTTTCTAGGTGAAAGTGCTTTTTTGACGTGCCAATATCTGCCATTGAGCCCCATTGTAAAATTATCAAATTTGAAAGCACTATATTTCTAAACCTATGAAACATTTCAAAGATTCCTTTTCAGGCAAACATGTCCACCGTAAGATGAACCTAAGTAGGCTTGAATGGGGTTTCTAGGTGTAAGTATGTAGGACTAGTAGCATGCCAAAGTTTGTGCTATTGCCATTGAGAATGCATTGGGCGTTAAAGTTAAATAACTCAGAAACTACAAAACATTTCAAAGTAAAAAGTTCCAGCATGTGTCTCCACAGTAAGCTGAATTATAAAAAGTGTGAATGGAGTTTCTAGGTGAAAGTGCTTTTTTGACGTGCCAATATCTGCCATTGAGCCCCATTGTAAAATGATCAAATTTGAAAGCACTATATTTCTAAAACTATGAAACATTTCAAAGATTCCTTTTCAGGCAAACATGTCCACCGTAAGATGAACCTAAGTAGGCTTGAATGGGGTTTCTAGGTGTAAGTATGTAGGACTAGTAGCATGCCAAAGTTTGTGCTATTGCCATTGAGAATGCATTGGGCGTTAAAGTTAAATAACTCAGAAACTACAAAACATTTCAAAGTAAAAAGTTCCAGCATGTGTCTCCACAGTAAGCTGAATTATAAAAAGTGTGAATGGAGTTTCTAGGTGAAAGTGCTTTTTTGACGTGCCAATATCTGCCATTGAGGTCCATTGTAAAATTCTCAAATTTGAAAGCACTATATTTCTAAAACTATGAAACATTTCAAAGATTCCTTTTCAGGCAAACATGTCCACCGTAAGATGAACCTAAGTAGGCTTGAATGGGGTTTCTAGGTGTAAGTATGTAGGACTAGTAGCATGCCAAAGTTTGTGCTATTGCCATTGAGAATGCATTGGGCGTTAAAGTTAAATAACTCAGAAACTACAAAACATTTCAAAGTAAAAAGTTCCAGCATGTGTCTCCACAGTAAGCTGAATTATAAAAAGTGTGAATGGAGTTTCTAGGTGAAAGTGCTTTTTTGACGTGCCAATATCTGCCATTGAGCCCCATTGTAAAATTCTCAAATTTGAAAGCACTATATTTCTAAAACTATGAAACATTTCAAAGATTCCTTTTCAGGCAAACATGTCCACCGTAAGATGAACCTAAGTAGGCTTGAATGGGGTTTCTAGGTGTAAGTATGTAGGACTAGTAGCATGCCAAAGTTTGTGCTATTGCCATTGAGAATGCATTGGGCGTTAAAGTTAAATAACTCAGAAACTACAAAACATTTCAAAGTAAAAAGTTCCAGCATGTGTCTCCACAGTAAGCTGAATTATAAAAAGTGTGAATGGAGTTTCTAGGTGAAAGTGCTTTTTTGACGTGCCAATATCTGCCATTGAGCCCCATTGTAAAATTCTCAAATTTGAAAGCACTATATTTCTAAAACTATGAAACATTTCAAAGATTCCTTTTCAGGCAAACATGTCCACCGTAAGATGAACCTAAGTAGGCTTGAATGGGGTTTCTAGGTGTAAGTATGTAGGACTAGTAGCATGCCAAAGTTTGTGCTATTGCCATTGAGAATGCATTGGGCGTTAAAGTTAAATAACTCAGAAACTACAAAACATTTCAAAGTAAAAAGTTCCAGCATGTGTCTCCACAGTAAGCTGAATTATAAAAAGTGTGAATGGAGTTTCTAGGTGAAAGTGCTTTTTTGACGTGCCAATATCTGCCATTGAGGTCCATTGTAAAATTCTCAAATTTGAAAGCACTATATTTCTAAAACTATGAAACATTTCAAAGATTCCTTTTCAGGCAAACATGTCCACCGTAAGATGAACCTAAGTAGGCTTGAATGGGGTTTCTAGGTGTAAGTATGTAGGACTAGTAGCATGCCAAAGTTTGTGCTATTGCCATTGAGAATGCATTGGGCGTTAAAGTTAAATAACTCAGAAACTACAAAACATTTCAAAGTAAAAAGTTCCAGCATGTGTCTCCACAGTAAGCTGAATTATAAAAAGTGTGAATGGAGTTTCTAGGTGAAAGTGCTTTTTTGACGTGCCAATATCTGCCATTGAGCCCCATTGTAAAATTCTCAAATTTGAAAGCACTATATTTCTAAAACTATGAAACATTTCAAAGATTCCTTTTCAGGCAAACATGTCCACCATAAGATGAACCTAAGTAGGCTTGAATGGGGTTTCTAGGTGTAAGTATGTAGGACTAGTAGCATGCCAAAGTTTGTGCTATTGCCATTGAGAATGCATTGGGCGTTAAAGTTAAATAACTCAGAAACTACAAAACATTTCAAAGTAAAAAGTTCCAGCATGTGTCTCCACAGTAAGCTGAATTATAAAAAGTGTGAATGGAGTTTCTAGGTGAAAGTGCTTTTTTGACGTGCCAATATCTGCCATTGAGGTCCATTGTAAAATTCTCAAATTTGAAAGCACTATATTTCTAAAACTATGAAACATTTCAAAGATTCCTTTTCAGGCAAACATGTCCACCGTAAGATGAACCTAAGTAGGCTTGAATGGGGTTTCTAGGTGTAAGTATGTAGGACTAGTAGCATGCCAAAGTTTGTGCTATTGCCATTGAGAATGCATTGGGCGTTAAAGTTAAATAACTCAGAAACTACAAAACATTTCAAAGTAAAAAGTTCCAGCATGTGTCTCCACGGTAAGCTGAATTATAAAAAGTGTGAATGGAGTTTCTAGGTGAAAGTGCTTTTTTGACGTGCCAATATCTGCCATTGAGCCCCATTGTAAAATTATCAAATTTGAAAGCACTATATTTCTAAACCTATGAAACATTTCAAAGATTCCTTTTCAGGCAAACATGTCCACCGTAAGATGAACCTAAGTAGGCTTGAATGGGGTTTCTAGGTGTAAGTATGTAGGACTAGTAGCATGCCAAAGTTTGTGCTATTGCCATTGAGAATGCATTGGGCGTTAAAGTTAAATAACTCAGAAACTACAAAACATTTCAAAGTAAAAAGTTCCAGCATGTGTCTCCACAGTAAGCTGAATTATAAAAAGTGTGAATGGAGTTTCTAGGTGAAAGTGCTTTTTTGACGTGCCAATATCTGCCATTGAGGTCCATTGTAAAATTCTCAAATTTGAAAGCACTATATTTCTAAAACTATGAAACATTTCAAAGATTCCTTTTCAGGCAAACATGTCCACCGTAAGATGAACCTAAGTAGGCTTGAATGGGGTTTCTAGGTGTAAGTATGTAGGACTAGTAGCATGCCAAAGTTTGTGCTATTGCCATTGAGAATGCATTGGGCGTTAAAGTTAAATAACTCAGAAACTACAAAACATTTCAAAGTAAAAAGTTCCAGCATGTGTCTCCACAGTAAGCTGAATTATAAAAAGTGTGAATGGAGTTTCTAGGTGAAAGTGCTTTTTTGACGTGCCAATATCTGCCATTGAGCCCCATTGTAAAATTCTCAAATTTGAAAGCACTATATTTCTAAAACTATGAAACATTTCAAAGATTCCTTTTCAGGCAAACATGTCCACCGTAAGATGAACCTAAGTAGGCTTGAATGGGGTTTCTAGGTGTAAGTATGTAGGACTAGTAGCATGCCAAAGTTTGTGCTATTGCCATTGAGAATGCATTGGGCGTTAAAGTTAAATAACTCAGAAACTACAAAACATTTCAAAGTAAAAAGTTCCAGCATGTGTCTCCACAGTAAGCTGAATTATAAAAAGTGTGAATGGAGTTTCTAGGTGAAAGTGCTTTTTTGACGTGCCAATATCTGCCATTGAGCCCCATTGTAAAATTCTCAAATTTGAAAGCACTATATTTCTAAAACTATGAAACATTTCAAAGATTCCTTTTCAGGCAAACATGTCCACCGTAAGATGAACCTAAGTAGGCTTGAATGGGGTTTCTAGGTGTAAGTATGTAGGACTAGTAGCATGCCAAAGTTTGTGCTATTGCCATTGAGAATGCATTGGGCGTTAAAGTTAAATAACTCAGAAACTACAAAACATTTCAAAGTAAAAAGTTCCAGCATGTGTCTCCACAGTAAGCTGAATTATAAAAAGTGTGAATGGAGTTTCTAGGTGAAAGTGCTTTTTTGACGTGCCAATATCTGCCATTGAGGTCCATTGTAAAATTCTCAAATTTGAAAGCACTATATTTCTAAAACTATGAAACATTTCAAAGATTCCTTTTCAGGCAAACATGTCCACCGTAAGATGAACCTAAGTAGGCTTGAATGGGGTTTCTAGGTGTAAGTATGTAGGACTAGTAGCATGCCAAAGTTTGTGCTATTGCCATTGAGAATGCATTGGGCGTTAAAGTTAAATAACTCAGAAACTACAAAACATTTCAAAGTAAAAAGTTCCAGCATGTGTCTCCACGGTAAGCTGAATTATAAAAAGTGTGAATGGAGTTTCTAGGTGAAAGTGCTTTTTTGACGTTCCAATATCTGCCATTGAGCCCCATTGTAAAATTATCAAATTTGAAAGCACTATATTTCTAAAACTATGAAACATTTCAAAGATTCCTTTTCAGGCAAACATGTCCACCGTAAGATGAACCTAAGTAGGCTTGAATGGGATTTCTAGGTGTAAGTATGTAGGACTAGTAGCATGCCAAAGTTTGTGCTATTGCCATTGAGAATGCATTGGGCGTTAAAGTTAAATAACTCAGAAACTTCAAAACATTTTAAAGTAAAAAGTTCCAGCATGTGTCTCCACAGTAAGCTGAATTATAAAACGTGTGAATGGAGTTTCTAGGTGAAAGTGCTTTTTTGACGTGCCAATATCTGCCATTGAGCCCCATTGTAAAATTCTCAAATTTGAAAGCACTATATTTCTAAAACTATGAAACATTTCAAAGATTCCTTTTCAGGCAAACATGTCCACCGTAAGATGAACCTAAGTAGGCTTGAATGGGGTTTCTAGGTGTAAGTATGTAGGACTAGTAGCATGCCAAAGTTTGTGCTATTGCCATTGAGAATGCATTGGGCGTTAAAGTTAAATAACTCAGAAACTACAAAACATTTCAAAGTAAAAAGTTCCAGCATGTGTCTCCACATTAAGCTGAATTATAAAAAGTGTGAATGGAGTTTCTAGGTGAAAGTGCTTTTTTGACGTGCCAATATCTGCCATTGAGCCCCATTGTAAAATTCTCAAATTTGAAAGCACTATATTTCTAAAACTATGAAACATTTCAAAGATTCCTTTTCAGGCAAACATGTCCACCGTAAGATGAACCTAAGTAGGCTTGAATGGGGTTTCTAGGTGTAAGTATGTAGGACTAGTAGCATGCCAAAGTTTGTGCTATTGCCATTGAGAATGCATTGGGCGTTAAAGTTAAATAACTCAGAAACTACAAAACATTTCAAAGTAAAAAGTTCCAGCATGTGTCTCCACAGTAAGCTGAATTATAAAAAGTGTGAATGGAGTTTCTAGGTGAAAGTGCTTTTTTGACGTGCCAATATCTGCCATTGAGGTCCATTGTAAAATTCTCAAATTTGAAAGCACTATATTTCTAAAACTATGAAACATTTCAAAGATTCCTTTTCAGGCAAACATGTCCACCGTAAGATGAACCTAAGTAGGCTTGAATGGGGTTTCTAGGTGTAAGTATGTAGGACTAGTAGCATGCCAAAGTTTGTGCTATTGCCATTGAGAATGCATTGGGCGTTAAAGTTAAATAACTCAGAAACTACAAAACATTTCAAAGTAAAAAGTTCCAGCATGTGTCTCCACAGTAAGCTGAATTATAAAAAGTGTGAATGGAGTTTCTAGGTGAAGGTGCTTTTTTGACGTGCCAATATCTGCCATTGAGCCCCATTGTAAAATTCTCAAATTTGAAAGCAATATATTTCTAAAACTATGAAACATTTCAAAGATTCCTTTTCAGGCAAACATGTCCACCGTAAGATGAACCTAAGTAGGCTTGAATGGGGTTTCTAGGTGTAAGTATGTAGGACTAGTAGCATACCAAAGTTTGTGCTATTGCCATTGAGAATGCATTGGGCGTTAAAGTTAAATAACTCAGAAACTACAAAACATTTCAAAGTAAAAAGTTCCAGCATGTGTCTCCACAGTAAGCTGAATTTTAAAAAGTGTGAATGGAGTTTCTAGGTGAAAGGGCTTTTTTGACGTGCCAATATCTGCCATTGAGCCCCATTGTAAAATTCTCAAATTTGAAAGCACTATATTTCTAAAACTATGAAACATTTCAAAGATTCCTTTTCAGGCAAACATGTCCACCGTAAGATGAACCTAAGTAGGCTTGAATGGGGTTTCTAGGTGTAAGTATGTAGGACTAGTAGCATGCCAAAGTTTGTGCTATTGCCATTGAGAATGCATTGGGCGTTAAAGTTAAATAACTCAGAAACTACAAAACATTTCAAAGTAAAAAGTTCCAGCATGTGTCTCCACAGTAAGCTGAATTATAAAAAGTGTGAATGGAGTTTCTAGGTGAAAGTGCTTTTTTGACGTGCCAATATCTGCCATTGAGCCCCATTGTAAAATTATCAAATTTGAAAGCACTATATTTCTAAAACTATGAAACATTTCAAAGATTCCTTTTCAGGCAAACATGTCCACCGTAAGATGAACCTAAGTAGGCTTGAATGGGGTTTCTAGGTGTAAGTATGTAGGACTAGTAGCATGCCAAAGTTTGTGCTATTGCCATTGAGAATGCATTGGGCGTTAAAGTTAAATAACTCAGAAACTACAAAACATTTCAAAGTAAAAAGTTCCAGCATGTGTCTCCACAGTAAGCTGAATTATAAAAAGTGTGAATGGAGTTTCTAGGTGAAAGTGCTTTTTTGACGTGCCAATATCTGCCATTGAGCCCCATTGTAAAATTCTCAAATTTGAAAGCACTATATTTCTAAAACTATGAAACATTTCAAAGATTCCTTTTCAGGCAAACATGTCCACCGTAAGATGAACCTAAGTAGGCTTGAATGGGGTTTCTAGGTGTAAGTATGTAGGACTAGTAGCATGCCAAAGTTTGTGCTATTGCCATTGAGAATGCATTGGGCGTTAAAGTTAAATAACTCAGAAACTACAAAACATTTCAAAGTAAAAAGTTCCAGCATGTGTCTCCACAGTAAGCTGAATTTTAAAAAGTGTGAATGGAGTTTCTAGGTGAAAGGGCTTTTTTGACGTGCCAATATCTGCCATTGAGCCCCATTGTAAAATTCTCAAATTTGAAAGCACTATATTTTTAAAACTATGAAACATTTCAAAGATTCCTTTTCAGGCAAACATGTCCACCGTAAGATGAACCTAAGTAGGCTTGAATGGGGTTTCTAGGTGTAAGTATGTAGGACTAGTAGCATGCCAAAGTTTGTGCTATTGCCATTGAGAATGCATTGGGCGTTAAAGTTAAATTACTCAGAAACTACAAAACATTTCAAAGTAAAAAGTTCCAGCATGTGTCTCCACAGTAAGCTGAATTATAAAAAGTGTGAATGGAGTTTCTAGGTGAAAGTGCTTTTTTGACGTGCCAATATCTGCCATTGAGCCCCATTTTAAAATTATCAAATTTGAAAGCACTATATTTCTAAAACTATGAAACATTTCAAAGATTCCTTTTCAGGCAAACATGTCCACCGTAAGATGAACCTAAGTAGGCTTGAATGGGGTTTCTAGGTGTAAGTATGTAGGACTAGTAGCATGCCAAAGTTTGTGCTATTGCCATTGAGAATGCATTGGGCGTTAAAGTTAAATAACTCAGAAACTACAAAACATTTCAAAGTAAAAAGTTCCAGCATGTGTCTCCACAGTAAGCTGAATTTTAAAAAGTGTGAATGGAGTTTCTAGGTGAAAGGGCTTTTTTGACGTGCCAATATCTGCCATTGAGCCCCATTGTAAAATTCTCAAATTTTAAAGCACTATATTTTTAAAACTATGAAACATTTCAAAGATTCCTTTTCAGGCAAACATGTCCACCGTAAGATGAACCTAAGTAGGCTTGAATGGGGTTTCTAGGTGTAAGTATGTAGGACTAGTAGCATGCCAAAGTTTGTGCTATTGCCATTGAGAATGCATTGGGCGTTAAAGTTAAATTACTCAGAAACTACAAAACATTTCAAAGTAAAAAGTTCCAGCATGTGTCTCCACAGTAAGCTGAATTATAAAAAGTGTGAATGGAGTTTCTAGGTGAAAGTGCTTTTTTGACGTGCCAATATCTGCCATTGAGCCCCATTTTAAAATTATCAAATTTGAAAGCACTATATTTCTAAAACTATGAAACATTTCAAAGATTCCTTTTCAGGCAAACATGTCCACCGTAAGATGAACCTAAGTAGGCTTGAATGGGGTTTCTAGGTGTAAGTATGTAGGACTAGTAGCATGCCAAAGTTTGTGCTATTGCCATTGAGAATGCATTGGGCGTTAAAGTTAAATAACTCAGAAACTACAAAACATTTCAAAGTAAAAAGTTCCAGCATGTGTCTCCACAGTAAGCTGAATTATAAAAAGTGTGAATGGAGTTTCTAGGTGAAAGTGCTTTTTTGACGTGCCAATATCTGCCATTGAGCCCCATTGTAAAATTCTCAAATTTGAAAGCACTATATTTCTAAAACTATGAAACATTTCAAAGATTCCTTTTCAGGCAAACATGTCCACCGTAAGATGAACCTAAGTAGGCTTGAATGGGGTTTCTAGGTGTAAGTATGTAGGACTAGTAGCATGCCAAAGTTTGTGCTATTGCCATTGAGAATGCATTGGGCGTTCAAGTTAAATAACTCAGAAACTACAAAACATTTCAAAGTAAAAAGTTCCAGCATGTGTCTCCACAGTAAGCTGAATTATAAAAAGTGTGAATGGAGTTTCTAGGTGAAAGTGCTTTTTTGACGTGCCAATATCTGCCATTGAGCCCCATTGTAAAATTATCAAATTTGAAAGCACTATATTTCTAAAACTATGAAACATTTCAAAGATTCCTTTTCAGGCAAACATGTCCACCGTAAGATGAACCTAAGTAGGCTTGAATGGGGTTTCTAGGTGTAAGTATGTAGGACTAGTAGCATGCCAAAGTTTGTGCTATTGCCATTGAGAATGCATTGGGCGTTAAAGTTAAATAACTCAGAAACTACAAAACATTTCAAAGTAAAAAGTTCCAGCATGTGTCTCCACAGTAAGCTGAATTATAAAAAGTGTGAATGGAGTTTCTAGGTGAAAGTGCTTTTTTGACGTGCCAATATCTGCCATTGAGCCCCATTGTAAAATTCTCAAATTTGAAAGCACTATATTTCTAAAACTATGAAACATTTCAAAGATTCCTTTTCAGGCAAACATGTCCACCGTAAGATGAACCTAAGTAGGCTTGAATGGGGTTTCTAGGTGTAAGTATGTAGGACTAGTAGCATGCCAAAGTTTGTGCTATTGCCATTGAGAATGCATTGGGCGTTAAAGTTAAATAACTCAGAAACTACAAAACATTTCAAAGTAAAAAGTTCCAGCATGTGTCTCCACAGTAAGCTGAATTTTAAAAAGTGTGAATGGAGTTTCTAGGTGAAAGGGCTTTTTTGACGTGCCAATATCTGCCATTGAGCCCCATTGTAAAATTCTCAAATTTGAAAGCACTATATTTTTAAAACTATGAAACATTTCAAAGATTCCTTTTCAGGCAAACATGTCCACCGTAAGATGAACCTAAGTAGGCTTGAATGGGGTTTCTAGGTGTAAGTATGTAGGACTAGTAGCATGCCAAAGTTTGTGCTATTGCCATTGAGAATGCATTGGGCGTTAAAGTTAAATTACTCAGAAACTACAAAACATTTCAAAGTAAAAAGTTCCAGCATGTGTCTCCACAGTAAGCTGAATTATAAAAAGTGTGAATGGAGTTTCTAGGTGAAAGTGCTTTTTTGACGTGCCAATATCTGCCATTGAGCCCCATTTTAAAATTATCAAATTTGAAAGCACTATATTTCTAAAACTATGAAACATTTCAAAGATTCCTTTTCAGGCAAACATGTCCACCGTAAGATGAACCTAAGTAGGCTTGAATGGGGTTTCTAGGTGTAAGTATGTAGGACTAGTAGCATGCCAAAGTTTGTGCTATTGCCATTGAGAATGCATTGGGCGTTAAAGTTAAATAACTCAGAAACTACAAAACATTTCAAAGTAAAAAGTTCCAGCATGTGTCTCCACAGTAAGCTGAATTATAAAAAGTGTGAATGGAGTTTCTAGGTGAAAGTGCTTTTTTGACGTGCCAATATCCGCCATTGAGCCCCATTGTAAAATTCTCAAATTTGAAAGCACTATATTTCTAAAACTATGAAACATTTCAAAGATTCCTTTTCAGGCAAACATGTCCACCGTAAGATGAACCTAAGTAGGCTTGAATGGGGTTTCTAGGTGTAAGTATGTAGGACTAGTAGCATGCCAAAGTTTGTGCTATTGCCATTGAGAATGCATTGGGCGTTAAAGTTAAATAACTCAGAAACTACAAAACATTTCAAAGTAAAAAGTTCCAGCATGTGTCTCCACAGTAAGCTGAATTATAAAAAGTGTGAATGGAGTTTCTAGGTGAAAGTGCTTTTTTGACGTGCCAATATCTGCCATTGAGGTCCATTGTAAAATTCTCAAATTTGAAAGCACTATATTTCTAAAACTATGAAACATTTCAAAGATTCCTTTTCAGGCAAACATGTCCACCGTAAGATGAACCTAAGTAGGCTTGAATGGGGTTTCTAGGTGTAAGTATGTAGGACTAGTAGCATGCCAAAGTTTGTGCTATTGCCATTGAGAATGCATTGGGCGTTAAAGTTAAATAACTCAGAAACTACAAAACATTTCAAAGTAAAAAGTTCCAGCATGTGTCTCCACAGTAAGCTGAATTATAAAAAGTGTGAATGGAGTTTCTAGGTGAAAGTGCTTTTTTGACGTGCCAATATCTGCCATTGAGCCCCATCGTAAAATTCTCACATTTGAAAGCACTATATTTCTAAAACTATGAAACATTTCAAAGATTCCTTTTCAGGCAAACATGTCCACCGTAAGATGAACCTAAGTAGGCTTGAATGGGGTTTCTAGGTGTAAGTATGTAGGACTAGTAGCATGCCAAAGTTTGTGCTATTGCCATTGAGAATGCATTGGGCGTTAAAGTTAAATAACTCAGAAACTACAAAACATTTCAAAGTAAAAAGTTCCAGCATGTGTCTCCACAGTAAGCTGAATTATAAAAAGTGTGAATGGAGTTTCTAGGTGAAAGTGCTTTTTTGACGTGCCAATATCTGCCATTGAGCCCCATTGTAAAATTCTCAAATTTGAAAGCACTATATTTCTAAAACTATGAAACATTTCAAAGATTCCTTTTCAGGCAAACATGTCCACCGTAAGATGAACCTAAGTAGGCTTGAATGGGGTTTCTAGGTGTAAGTATGTAGGACTAGTAGCATGCCAAAGTTTGTGCTATTGCCATTGAGAATGCATTGGGCGTTAAAGTTAAATAACTCAGAAACTACAAAACATTTCAAAGTAAAAAGTTCCAGCATGTGTCTCCACAGTAAGCTGAATTATAAAAAGTGTGAATGGAGTTTCTAGGTGAAAGTGCTTTTTTGACGTGCCAATATCTGCCATTGAGCCCCATCGTAAAATTCTCACATTTGAAAGCACTATATTTCTAAAACTATGAAACATTTCAAAGATTCCTTTTCAGGCAAACATGTCCACCGTAAGATGAACCTAAGTAGGCTTGAATGGGGTTTCTAGGTGTAAGTATGTAGGACTAGTAGCATGCCAAAGTTTGTGCTATTGCCATTGAGAATGCATTGGGCGTTAAAGTTAAATAACTCAGAAACTACAAAACATTTCAAAGTAAAAAGTTCCAGCATGTGTCTCCACAGTAAGCTGAATTATAAAAAGTGTGAATGGAGTTTCTAGGTGAAAGTGCTTTTTTGACGTGCCAATATCTGCCATTGAGGTCCATTGTAAAATTCTCAAATTTGAAAGCACTATATTTCTAAAACTATGAAACATTTCAAAGATTCCTTTTCAGGCAAACATGTCCACCGTAAGATGAACCTAAGTAGGCTTGAATGGGGTTTCTAGGTGTAAGTATGTAGGACTAGTAGCATGCCAAAGTTTGTGCTATTGCCATTGAGAATGCATTGGGCGTTAAAGTTAAATAACTCAGAAACTACAAAACATTTCAAAGTAAAAAGTTCCAGCATGTGTCTCCACAGTAAGCTGAATTATAAAAAGTGTGAATGGAGTTTCTAGGTGAAAGTGCTTTTTTGACGTGCCAATATCTGCCATTGAGCCCCATTGTAAAATTCTCACATTTGAAAGCACTATATTTCTAAAACTATGAAACATTTCAAAGATTCCTTTTCAGGCAAACATGTCCACCGTAAGATGAACCTAAGTAGGCTTGAATGGGGTTTCTAGGTGTAAGTATGTAGGACTAGTAGCATGCCAAAGTTTGTGCTATTGCCATTGAGAATGCATTGGGCGTTAAAGTTAAATAACTCAGAAACTACAAAACATTTCAAAGTAAAAAGTTCCAGCATGTGTCTCCACAGTAAGCTGAATTATAAAAAGTGTGAATGGAGTTTCTAGGTGAAAGTGCTTTTTTGACGTGCCAATATCTGCCATTGAGGTCCATTGTAAAATTCTCAAATTTGAAAGCACTATATTTCTAAAACTATGAAACATTTCAAAGATTCCTTTTCAGGCAAACATGTCCACCGTAAGATGAACCTAAGTAGGCTTGAATGGGGTTTCTAGGTGTAAGTATGTAGGACTAGTAGCATGCCAAAGTTTGTGCTATTGCCATTGAGAATGCATTGGGCGTTAAAGTTAAATAACTCAGAAACTACAAAACATTTCAAAGTAAAAAGTTCCAGCATGTGTCTCCACAGTAAGCTGAATTATAAAAAGTGTGAATGGAGTTTCTAGGTGAAAGTGCTTTTTTGACGTGCCAATATCTGCCATTGAGCCCCATTGTAAAATTCTCAAATTTGAAAGCACTATATTTCTAAAACTATGAAACATTTAAAAGATTCCTTTTCAGGCAAACATGTCCACCGTAAGATGAACCTAAGTAGGCTTGAATGGGGTTTCTAGGTGTAAGTATGTAGGACTAGTAGCATGCCAAAGTTTGTGCTATTGCCATTGAGAATGCATTGGGCGTTAAAGTTAAATAACTCAGAAACTACAAAACATTTCAAAGTAAAAAGTTCCAGCATGTGTCTCCACAGTAAGCTGAATTATAAAAAGTGTGAATGGAGTTTCTAGGTGAAAGTGCTTTTTTGACGTGCCAATATCTGCCATTGAGGTCCATTGTAAAATTCTCAAATTTGAAAGCACTATATTTCTAAAACTATGAAACATTTCAAAGATTCCTTTTCAGGCAAACATGTCCACCGTAAGATGAACCTAAGTAGGCTTGAATGGGGTTTCTAGGTGTAAGTATGTAGGACTAGTAGCATGCCAAAGTTTGTGCTATTGCCATTGAGAATGCATTGGGCGTTAAAGTTAAATAACTCAGAAACTACAAAACATTTCAAAGTAAAAAGTTCCAGCATGTGTCTCCACAGTAAGCTGAATTATAAAAAGTGTGAATGGAGTTTCTAGGTGAAAGTGCTTTTTTGACGTGCCAATATCTGCCATTGAGCCCCATTGTAAAATTCTCACATTTGAAAGCACTATATTTCTAAAACTATGAAACATTTCAAAGATTCCTTTTCAGGCAAACATGTCCACCGTAAGATGAACCTAAGTAGGCTTGAATGGGGTTTCTAGGTGTAAGTATGTAGGACTAGTAGCATGCCAAAGTTTGTGCTATTGCCATTGAGAATGCATTGGGCGTTAAAGTTAAATAACTCAGAAACTACAAAACATTTCAAAGTAAAAAGTTCCAGCATGTGTCTCCACAGTAAGCTGAATTATAAAAAGTGTGAATGGAGTTTCTAGGTGAAAGTGCTTTTTTGACGTGCCAATATCTGCCATTGAGGTCCATTGTAAAATTCTCAAATTTGAAAGCACTATATTTCTAAAACTATGAAACATTTCAAAGATTCCTTTTCAGGCAAACATGTCCACCGTAAGATGAACCTAAGTAGGCTTGAATGGGGTTTCTAGGTGTAAGTATGTAGGACTAGTAGCATGCCAAAGTTTGTGCTATTGCCATTGAGAATGCATTGGGCGTTAAAGTTAAATAACTCAGAAACTACAAAACATTTCAAAGTAAAAAGTTCCAGCATGTGTCTCCACAGTAAGCTGAATTATAAAAAGTGTGAATGGAGTTTCTAGGTGAAAGTGCTTTTTTGACGTGCCAATATCTGCCATTGAGCCCCATTGTAAAATTCTCAAATTTGAAAGCACTATATTTCTAAAACTATGAAACATTTCAAAGATTCCTTTTCAGGCAAACATGTCCACCGTAAGATGAACCTAAGTAGGCTTGAATGGGGTTTCTAGGTGTAAGTATGTAGGACTAGTAGCATGCCAAAGTTTGTGCTATTGCCATTGAGAATGCATTGGGCGTTAAAGTTAAATTACTCAGAAACTACAAAACATTTCAAAGTAAAAAGTTCCAGCATGTGTCTCCACAGTAAGCTGAATTATAAAAAGTGTGAATGGAGTTTCTAGGTGAAAGTGCTTTTTTGACGTGCCAATATCTGCCATTGAGCCCCATTTTAAAATTATCAAATTTGAAAGCACTATATTTCTAAAACTATGAAACATTTCAAAGATTCCTTTTCAGGCAAACATGTCCACCGTAAGATGAACCTAAGTAGGCTTGAATGGGGTTTCTAGGTGTAAGTATGTAGGACTAGTAGCATGCCAAAGTTTGTGCTATTGCCATTGAGAATGCATTGGGCGTTAAAGTTAAATAACTCAGAAACTACAAAACATTTCAAAGTAAAAAGTTCCAGCATGTGTCTCCACAGTAAGCTGAATTTTAAAAAGTGTGAATGGAGTTTCTAGGTGAAAGGGCTTTTTTGACGTGCCAATATCTGCCATTGAGCCCCATTGTAAAATTCTCAAATTTGAAAGCACTATATTTTTAAAACTATGAAACATTTCAAAGATTCCTTTTCAGGCAAACATGTCCACCGTAAGATGAACCTAAGTAGGCTTGAATGGGGTTTCTAGGTGTAAGTATGTAGGACTAGTAGCATGCCAAAGTTTGTGCTATTGCCATTGAGAATGCATTGGGCGTTAAAGTTAAATTACTCAGAAACTACAAAACATTTCAAAGTAAAAAGTTCCAGCATGTGTCTCCACAGTAAGCTGAATTATAAAAAGTGTGAATGGAGTTTCTAGGTGAAAGTGCTTTTTTGACGTGCCAATATCTGCCATTGAGCCCCATTTTAAAATTATCAAATTTGAAAGCACTATATTTCTAAAACTATGAAACATTTCAAAGATTCCTTTTCAGGCAAACATGTCCACCGTAAGATGAACCTAAGTAGGCTTGAATGGGGTTTCTAGGTGTAAGTATGTAGGACTAGTAGCATGCCAAAGTTTGTGCTATTGCCATTGAGAATGCATTGGGCGTTAAAGTTAAATAACTCAGAAACTACAAAACATTTCAAAGTAAAAAGTTCCAGCATGTGTCTCCACAGTAAGCTGAATTATAAAAAGTGTGAATGGAGTTTCTAGGTGAAAGTGCTTTTTTGACGTGCCAATATCTGCCATTGAGCCCCATTGTAAAATTCTCAAATTTGAAAGCACTATATTTCTAAAACTATGAAACATTTCAAAGATTCCTTTTCAGGCAAACATGTCCACCGTAAGATGAACCTAAGTAGGCTTGAATGGGGTTTCTAGGTGTAAGTATGTAGGACTAGTAGCATGCCAAAGTTTGTGCTATTGCCATTGAGAATGCATTGGGCGTTAAAGTTAAATAACTCAGAAACTACAAAACATTTCAAAGTAAAAAGTTCCAGCATGTGTCTCCACAGTAAGCTGAATTATAAAAAGTGTGAATGGAGTTTCTAGGTGAAAGTGCTTTTTTGACGTGCCAATATCTGCCATTGAGCCCCATTGTAAAATTCTCACATTTGAAAGCACTATATTTCTAAAACTATGAAACATTTCAAAGATTCCTTTTCAGGCAAACATGTCCACCGTAAGATGAACCTAAGTAGGCTTGAATGGGGTTTCTAGGTGTAAGTATGTAGGACTAGTAGCATGCCAAAGTTTGTGCTATTGCCATTGAGAATGCATTGGGCGTTAAAGTTAAATAACTCAGAAACTACAAAACATTTCAAAGTAAAAAGTTCCAGCATGTGTCTCCACAGTAAGCTGAATTATAAAAAGTGTGAATGGAGTTTCTAGGTGAAAGTGCTTTTTTGACGTGCCAATATCTGCCATTGAGGTCCATTGTAAAATTCTCAAATTTGAAAGCACTATATTTCTAAAACTATGAAACATTTCAAAGATTCCTTTTCAGGCAAACATGTCCACCGTAAGATGAACCTAAGTAGGCTTGAATGGGGTTTCGGTCAGGGGATCTTAGTATAATCTTATCTGACAGAAGGAATTGACTGTAAAGAAACACGTTTTTTCAATTTTTGTATGTTTGTTTCTGAACAAATATCAAATATTGGTTCACTTTTCTAATATTCTAGAACACAAAAGAAATCAGGACCATGCTTCAAATTTCGGACCGAACCTTGGTGTTTTGGCATAACCTGGTAAACAGTAGGAATTGAATAAAAAAAAACACACTTTTTTTCTGTTTTTTTCTGTTTGTTTCTGAACAAATATTAAATATTGGTTCGTTTTTCCAATTTTCTAGCACATACAAAAGATCAGGACAATGCTCCAATTTCTGATTGTATCGACACCTTTTGCCTGGATCTTAGTATAATCTGATCGACAATAGGAATCGAGTGGACCACAAGTGTTCTCTGTTTTCTGATGTTTATTTCAGAACAAACATCAAACATTGGGTCATTTTCCCAATTTTCTAACCCACAAAAAAATCAGGAAAACGTCATTTGGATTTTACCATTATTTGATTTGGAACTGACAATGGTTTTCACCCCAATACAAAAAACAAAAAATAGGCCCAATATTCAATGTTCTAGCCCACAAACAAATCATCATCATCATTGTCACTTAGGTCACATGGTCTTCAACTTCACAATAAAAGCTGTAGTCTAGTCAATGGACATGCAGGCAGGCAGACAGACAGACAGACAGGCACAGACAGACAGACAGACAGACAGACAGACAGACAGACAGACAGACAGACAGACAGACAGACAGACAGACAGACAGACAGACAGACAGACAGACAGACAGACAGACGACACTTAGGAAAAAGAAAAAAAAGGCTGTAGTCTAGTCAATGGACAGGCAGGCAGGCAGGCAGACAGGCACAGACAGACAGACAGACAGACAGACAGACAGACAGACAGACAGACAGACAGACGACGCTTAGAACATTGACATGCAGTTTTATACCTCAATGCCATACACTAGGCTATAATAATAATAATAATATTTTTTTCCCAGATATTCTTTGCGGCTTTCGCTTTTATTTTTATGTAACTATAAATGCACCATGTCTGTGTGTCTGTGTGTATGTGTGTGCGCGTGTGTACGGTTGTAATGCACGTAACTCGACAACCCTTTGCCCCACCGACTTCAAATTTGACACAAGCATTCCACACCACAACAGGGAGTGCAGTGACCAGCCTTGAGTCGGTGGCATGCACCGTTGTCCAGAAACACCACAAAAGGCTCTGGTCAGGCTCTGCCAGTGGACCTAATGAGGCCAAGTCCCCTAACCTGTGCAATTTCCAGCCTCTGCCTCAACCAATTGATTGTCATGGCAACCCCACACCTGCCAATTGATTACTTAACCAGTCCACTTTTCACAGTCAGTTTGCACTCAGACACAGGCAGACAGACAGATACAGAGATCTACATGTGGGACATGGGTGCTATGACGGGTATTGCCTACTACAGAGATCTCCATATACAGTATGGGCACAAAAGGGACACAGACAGATAAATAAAACAGGTGCTATGGCAACAGGTATTATTAGGTACTAAGTTGCATCGTTCCCAAGTAGGCCGGTGGCCAGCAGGCACGTACAGGTCTAGTTTTTTGAGGGGCACTAGCCCCTCCTATACACAGGTTTAATGTTTGTCTTTAATTCAATATTTGTTTTGTAAACGCCATTGACAATGAATTTACGTCATAATGTGCCATTTACGTCATATTGTCTCTTTATTGTTAATGGCGTTTAATGTTTGTGTTTGCACTGTTTGTTTTACATCACCATTACATCACCTAATCAACATGAGTTAGACTATAATATAATAATATATTAGCCCCCCTCACTTTACACGGGTGTGATTTTTTAATAGAGGGATAGGTATATAGGCAGTATAGGCTGACAGGAAATGGGGAGAGAGATGGGGGGTGACATGCAGTAAAGGCCGTCGGGATCGGGAGTCGAACCCGCGGCACACTGCCAGGCTGGATTACCAGCCAATATTAATAATTACCAGTAAGACGCCCTGAGGGTGAGAAGGGCAAAGAGCTTCTATACTGCACAGTTAAAAAGCAGTTCAACTATAAATCTATGGTGGTGTCCATGAGGTCAGGTTACTGGCCGGGTCCATATATGCAGATCTAGGTGATCCAGTCTTCTCTATGACACGCGCGATATATGGAGCGTGTATTGTGTGTACAGGGTTTGATGAGGTCAGATCAACATATGGAATGTCAGAACAGGTCAGGTCCATATATGGAGATCAAGGGTTTGTTGAGGTCAGCACAAATATGGAATGAATTCTGTACTGGCCATATATGGAGCGTGTCTTGAGGCATGACGGACGCGAGATGCAGGTTTTCATAGTATAAACTGCGACCTACGGTCGATATAATAATAAAAGTAATAATAATAATAAATAATCATTAGTGTGGTTGCTGTAGGAAACCAGACTTTTGTTTTTTCCCCATTTTTTTGTCACCTATACCCTAGACCTAGACTAGAGTAACCTCTTTTCTGTAAACTTTTATTTTGAGTTAGAAAATGTGATATCCGATTCCTTGCACCAAACAGCTGCATGGTCACTGGTGAGAGGGATACGGTACGTGTCATTCCCACTGGTGAGAGGGATACGGTACGTGTCATTCCCACTGGTGAGAGGGATACGTTACGTGTCATTCCCACTGGTGAGAGGGATACGTTACGTGTCATTCCCACTGGTGAGAGGGATACGTTACGTGTCATTCCCACTGGTGAGAGGGATACGGTACGTGTCATTCCCACTGGTGAGAGGGATACGTTACGTGTCATTCCCACTGGTGAGAGGGATACGGTACATGTCATTCCCACTGGTGAGAGGGATACGGTACGTGTCATTCCCACTGGTGAGAGGGATACGGTACGTGTCATTCCCACTGGTGAGAGGGATACGTTACGGAGGAGGGACCTTGAAATGGCCTTTAGCATATGCCTAAGACTGGTCTAAGATACATACAGTATGAGCTTAGGGTCAATGAGTATTTCTTCATATATTGACCCATGTCATTTTCGCTTTGTGTTATAAAATAAACTGAATGAAAGCACCCAGTGTGTTGAATTAACTCGTGAGAGTATAAATGGAACCAAATGGATCCGTAAGGATTAATTTGAAGAGTGCAAACTGGTTAAGTAATCAATTGGCAGGTTTGGGATTGCCATGGCAATCAATTGGTTGAGGCAGAGGCTGGAAATCCTGTGGTGTTTCTGGACAATGGTGCATGCCACCGACTCAAGGCTGGGCACTGCACTTAAATTTGAAATCGGTGGGGCAAACGGTTACATGCATTACATTTACAACCGTACACACGTGCACACACATACACACAGACACACAGACGTGGTGCATTTATAGTTAGATACAAAATAAAAGCGAAAGCCGCAAAAAATATCTGGAAAAAAAATATTATTATTATTATTATTATAGCCTAGTGTATGGCATTGAGGTATACAACTGCATGTCAATGTTCTAAGCGTCTGTCTGTCTGTCTGTCTGTCTGTCTGTCTGTCTGTCTGTCTGTCTGTCTGTCTGTCTGTCTGTCTGTCTGTCTGTCTGTCTGTCTGCCTGCCTGTCCATTGACTAGACTACAGCTTTTATTGTGAAGTTGAAGACCATGTGACCTAAGTGACAATGATGATGATGATTTGTTTGTGGGCTAGAACATTGAATATTGGGCCTATTTTTAGTTTTTTGTATTGGGGTGAAAACCATTGTCAGTTCCAAATCAAATAATGGTAAAATCCAAATTACGTTTTCCTGATTTTTTTGTGGGTTAGAACATTTGGAAAATGACCCAATGTTTGATGTTTGTTCTGAAATAAACATCAGAAACACTTGTGGTCCACTCAATTCCTATTGTCGATCAGATTATACTAAGATCCAGGCAAAAGGTGTCGATACAATCAGAAATTGGAGCATTGTCCTGATCTTTTGTATGTGCTAGAAAATTGGAAAAATGAACCAATATTTAATATTTGATCAGAAACAAACGTAAAAAAAACACAGAAAAAATGTGTTTTTTTTCCCCGATTCCTACTGTTGATCAGGTTATGCCAAAATACCAAGGTTCGGTCCGAAAATTGAAGCATGGTCCTGATTTCTTTTGTGGGCTAGAATATTAGAAAAGTGAACCAATATTTGATATTTGTTCAGAAACAAACATAAAAAAATTGAAAAAACGTGTTTCTTTACAGTCAATTCCTTCTGTCAGATAAGATTATACTAAGATCCCCTGACCGTTTCTAGGTGTAAGTATGTAGGACTAGTAGCATGCCAAAGTTTGTGCTATTGCCATTGAGAATGCATTGGGCGTTAAAGTTAAATAACTCAGAAACTACAAAACATTTCAAAGTAAAAAGTTCCAGCATGTGTCTCCACAGTAAGCTGAATTATAAAAAGTGTGAATGGAGTTTCTAGGTGAAAGTGCTTTTTTGACGTGCCAATATCTGCCATTGAGCCCCATTGTAAAATTCTCAAATTTGAAAGCACTATATTTCTAAAACTATGAAACATTTAAAAGATTCCTTTTCAGGCAAACATGTCCACCGTAAGATGAACCTAAGTAGGCTTGAATGGGGTTTCTAGGTGTAAGTATGTAGGACTAGTAGCATGCCAAAGTTTGTGCTATTGCCATTGAGAATGCATTGGGCGTTAAAGTTAAATAACTCAGAAACTACAAAACATTTCAAAGTAAAAAGTTCCAGCATGTGTCTCCACAGTAAGCTGAATTATAAAAAGTGTGAATGGAGTTTCTAGGTGAAAGTGCTTTTTTGACGTGCCAATATCTGCCATTGAGGTCCATTGTAAAATTCTCAAATTTGAAAGCACTATATTTCTAAAACTATGAAACATTTCAAAGATTCCTTTTCAGGCAAACATGTCCACCGTAAGATGAACCTAAGTAGGCTTGAATGGGGTTTCTAGGTGTAAGTATGTAGGACTAGTAGCATGCCAAAGTTTGTGCTATTGCCATTGAGAATGCATTGGGCGTTAAAGTTAAATAACTCAGAAACTACAAAACATTTCAAAGTAAAAAGTTCCAGCATGTGTCTCCACAGTAAGCTGAATTATAAAAAGTGTGAATGGAGTTTCTAGGTGAAAGTGCTTTTTTGACGTGCCAATATCTGCCATTGAGCCCCATTGTAAAATTCTCACATTTGAAAGCACTATATTTCTAAAACTATGAAACATTTCAAAGATTCCTTTTCAGGCAAACATGTCCACCGTAAGATGAACCTAAGTAGGCTTGAATGGGGTTTCTAGGTGTAAGTATGTAGGACTAGTAGCATGCCAAAGTTTGTGCTATTGCCATTGAGAATGCATTGGGCGTTAAAGTTAAATAACTCAGAAACTACAAAACATTTCAAAGTAAAAAGTTCCAGCATGTGTCTCCACAGTAAGCTGAATTATAAAAAGTGTGAATGGAGTTTCTAGGTGAAAGTGCTTTTTTGACGTGCCAATATCTGCCATTGAGGTCCATTGTAAAATTCTCAAATTTGAAAGCACTATATTTCTAAAACTATGAAACATTTCAAAGATTCCTTTTCAGGCAAACATGTCCACCGTAAGATGAACCTAAGTAGGCTTGAATGGGGTTTCTAGGTGTAAGTATGTAGGACTAGTAGCATGCCAAAGTTTGTGCTATTGCCATTGAGAATGCATTGGGCGTTAAAGTTAAATAACTCAGAAACTACAAAACATTTCAAAGTAAAAAGTTCCAGCATGTGTCTCCACAGTAAGCTGAATTATAAAAAGTGTGAATGGAGTTTCTAGGTGAAAGTGCTTTTTTGACGTGCCAATATCTGCCATTGAGCCCCATTGTAAAATTCTCAAATTTGAAAGCACTATATTTCTAAAACTATGAAACATTTCAAAGATTCCTTTTCAGGCAAACATGTCCACCGTAAGATGAACCTAAGTAGGCTTGAATGGGGTTTCTAGGTGTAAGTATGTAGGACTAGTAGCATGCCAAAGTTTGTGCTATTGCCATTGAGAATGCATTGGGCGTTAAAGTTAAATTACTCAGAAACTACAAAACATTTCAAAGTAAAAAGTTCCAGCATGTGTCTCCACAGTAAGCTGAATTATAAAAAGTGTGAATGGAGTTTCTAGGTGAAAGTGCTTTTTTGACGTGCCAATATCTGCCATTGAGCCCCATTTTAAAATTATCAAATTTGAAAGCACTATATTTCTAAAACTATGAAACATTTCAAAGATTCCTTTTCAGGCAAACATGTCCACCGTAAGATGAACCTAAGTAGGCTTGAATGGGGTTTCTAGGTGTAAGTATGTAGGACTAGTAGCATGCCAAAGTTTGTGCTATTGCCATTGAGAATGCATTGGGCGTTAAAGTTAAATAACTCAGAAACTACAAAACATTTCAAAGTAAAAAGTTCCAGCATGTGTCTCCACAGTAAGCTGAATTTTAAAAAGTGTGAATGGAGTTTCTAGGTGAAAGGGCTTTTTTGACGTGCCAATATCTGCCATTGAGCCCCATTGTAAAATTCTCAAATTTGAAAGCACTATATTTTTAAAACTATGAAACATTTCAAAGATTCCTTTTCAGGCAAACATGTCCACCGTAAGATGAACCTAAGTAGGCTTGAATGGGGTTTCTAGGTGTAAGTATGTAGGACTAGTAGCATGCCAAAGTTTGTGCTATTGCCATTGAGAATGCATTGGGCGTTAAAGTTAAATTACTCAGAAACTACAAAACATTTCAAAGTAAAAAGTTCCAGCATGTGTCTCCACAGTAAGCTGAATTATAAAAAGTGTGAATGGAGTTTCTAGGTGAAAGTGCTTTTTTGACGTGCCAATATCTGCCATTGAGCCCCATTTTAAAATTATCAAATTTGAAAGCACTATATTTCTAAAACTATGAAACATTTCAAAGATTCCTTTTCAGGCAAACATGTCCACCGTAAGATGAACCTAAGTAGGCTTGAATGGGGTTTCTAGGTGTAAGTATGTAGGACTAGTAGCATGCCAAAGTTTGTGCTATTGCCATTGAGAATGCATTGGGCGTTAAAGTTAAATAACTCAGAAACTACAAAACATTTCAAAGTAAAAAGTTCCAGCATGTGTCTCCACAGTAAGCTGAATTATAAAAAGTGTGAATGGAGTTTCTAGGTGAAAGTGCTTTTTTGACGTGCCAATATCTGCCATTGAGCCCCATTGTAAAATTCTCAAATTTGAAAGCACTATATTTCTAAAACTATGAAACATTTCAAAGATTCCTTTTCAGGCAAACATGTCCACCGTAAGATGAACCTAAGTAGGCTTGAATGGGGTTTCTAGGTGTAAGTATGTAGGACTAGTAGCATGCCAAAGTTTGTGCTATTGCCATTGAGAATGCATTGGGCGTTAAAGTTAAATAACTCAGAAACTACAAAACATTTCAAAGTAAAAAGTTCCAGCATGTGTCTCCACAGTAAGCTGAATTATAAAAAGTGTGAATGGAGTTTCTAGGTGAAAGTGCTTTTTTGACGTGCCAATATCTGCCATTGAGCCCCATTGTAAAATTATCAAATTTGAAAGCACTATATTTCTAAAACTATGAAACATTTCAAAGATTCCTTTTCAGGCAAACATGTCCACCGTAAGATGAACCTAAGTAGGCTTGAATGGGGTTTCTAGGTGTAAGTATGTAGGACTAGTAGCATGCCAAAGTTTGTGCTATTGCCATTGAGAATGCATTGGGCGTTAAAGTTAAATAACTCAGAAACTACAAAACATTTCAAAGTAAAAAGTTCCAGCATGTGTCTCCACAGTAAGCTGAATTATAAAAAGTGTGAATGGAGTTTCTAGGTGAAAGTGCTTTTTTGACGTGCCAATATCTGCCATTGAGCCCCATTGTAAAATTCTCAAATTTGAAAGCACTATATTTCTAAAACTATGAAACATTTCAAAGATTCCTTTTCAGGCAAACATGTCCACCGTAAGATGAACCTAAGTAGGCTTGAATGGGGTTTCTAGGTGTAAGTATGTAGGACTAGTAGCATGCCAAAGTTTGTGCTATTGCCATTGAGAATGCATTGGGCGTTAAAGTTAAATAACTCAGAAACTACAAAACATTTCAAAGTAAAAAGTTCCAGCATGTGTCTCCACAGTAAGCTGAATTTTAAAAAGTGTGAATGGAGTTTCTAGGTGAAAGGGCTTTTTTGACGTGCCAATATCTGCCATTGAGCCCCATTGTAAAATTCTCAAATTTGAAAGCACTATATTTTTAAAACTATGAAACATTTCAAAGATTCCTTTTCAGGCAAACATGTCCACCGTAAGATGAACCTAAGTAGGCTTGAATGGGGTTTCTAGGTGTAAGTATGTAGGACTAGTAGCATGCCAAAGTTTGTGCTATTGCCATTGAGAATGCATTGGGCGTTAAAGTTAAATTACTCAGAAACTACAAAACATTTCAAAGTAAAAAGTTCCAGCATGTGTCTCCACAGTAAGCTGAATTATAAAAAGTGTGAATGGAGTTTCTAGGTGAAAGTGCTTTTTTGACGTGCCAATATCTGCCATTGAGCCCCATTTTAAAATTATCAAATTTGAAAGCACTATATTTCTAAAACTATGAAACATTTCAAAGATTCCTTTTCAGGCAAACATGTCCACCGTAAGATGAACCTAAGTAGGCTTGAATGGGGTTTCTAGGTGTAAGTATGTAGGACTAGTAGCATGCCAAAGTTTGTGCTATTGCCATTGAGAATGCATTGGGCGTTAAAGTTAAATAACTCAGAAACTACAAAACATTTCAAAGTAAAAAGTTCCAGCATGTGTCTCCACAGTAAGCTGAATTATAAAAAGTGTGAATGGAGTTTCTAGGTGAAAGTGCTTTTTTGACGTGCCAATATCCGCCATTGAGCCCCATTGTAAAATTCTCAAATTTGAAAGCACTATATTTCTAAAACTATGAAACATTTCAAAGATTCCTTTTCAGGCAAACATGTCCACCGTAAGATGAACCTAAGTAGGCTTGAATGGGGTTTCTAGGTGTAAGTATGTAGGACTAGTAGCATGCCAAAGTTTGTGCTATTGCCATTGAGAATGCATTGGGCGTTAAAGTTAAATAACTCAGAAACTACAAAACATTTCAAAGTAAAAAGTTCCAGCATGTGTCTCCACAGTAAGCTGAATTATAAAAAGTGTGAATGGAGTTTCTAGGTGAAAGTGCTTTTTTGACGTGCCAATATCTGCCATTGAGGTCCATTGTAAAATTCTCAAATTTGAAAGCACTATATTTCTAAAACTATGAAACATTTCAAAGATTCCTTTTCAGGCAAACATGTCCACCGTAAGATGAACCTAAGTAGGCTTGAATGGGGTTTCTAGGTGTAAGTATGTAGGACTAGTAGCATGCCAAAGTTTGTGCTATTGCCATTGAGAATGCATTGGGCGTTAAAGTTAAATAACTCAGAAACTACAAAACATTTCAAAGTAAAAAGTTCCAGCATGTGTCTCCACAGTAAGCTGAATTATAAAAAGTGTGAATGGAGTTTCTAGGTGAAAGTGCTTTTTTGACGTGCCAATATCTGCCATTGAGCCCCATCGTAAAATTCTCACATTTGAAAGCACTATATTTCTAAAACTATGAAACATTTCAAAGATTCCTTTTCAGGCAAACATGTCCACCGTAAGATGAACCTAAGTAGGCTTGAATGGGGTTTCTAGGTGTAAGTATGTAGGACTAGTAGCATGCCAAAGTTTGTGCTATTGCCATTGAGAATGCATTGGGCGTTAAAGTTAAATAACTCAGAAACTACAAAACATTTCAAAGTAAAAAGTTCCAGCATGTGTCTCCACAGTAAGCTGAATTATAAAAAGTGTGAATGGAGTTTCTAGGTGAAAGTGCTTTTTTGACGTGCCAATATCTGCCATTGAGCCCCATTGTAAAATTCTCAAATTTGAAAGCACTATATTTCTAAAACTATGAAACATTTCAAAGATTCCTTTTCAGGCAAACATGTCCACCGTAAGATGAACCTAAGTAGGCTTGAATGGGGTTTCTAGGTGTAAGTATGTAGGACTAGTAGCATGCCAAAGTTTGTGCTATTGCCATTGAGAATGCATTGGGCGTTAAAGTTAAATAACTCAGAAACTACAAAACATTTCAAAGTAAAAAGTTCCAGCATGTGTCTCCACAGTAAGCTGAATTATAAAAAGTGTGAATGGAGTTTCTAGGTGAAAGTGCTTTTTTGACGTGCCAATATCTGCCATTGAGCCCCATCGTAAAATTCTCACATTTGAAAGCACTATATTTCTAAAACTATGAAACATTTCAAAGATTCCTTTTCAGGCAAACATGTCCACCGTAAGATGAACCTAAGTAGGCTTGAATGGGGTTTCTAGGTGTAAGTATGTAGGACTAGTAGCATGCCAAAGTTTGTGCTATTGCCATTGAGAATGCATTGGGCGTTAAAGTTAAATAACTCAGAAACTACAAAACATTTCAAAGTAAAAAGTTCCAGCATGTGTCTCCACAGTAAGCTGAATTATAAAAAGTGTGAATGGAGTTTCTAGGTGAAAGTGCTTTTTTGACGTGCCAATATCTGCCATTGAGGTCCATTGTAAAATTCTCAAATTTGAAAGCACTATATTTCTAAAACTATGAAACATTTCAAAGATTCCTTTTCAGGCAAACATGTCCACCGTAAGATGAACCTAAGTAGGCTTGAATGGGGTTTCTAGGTGTAAGTATGTAGGACTAGTAGCATGCCAAAGTTTGTGCTATTGCCATTGAGAATGCATTGGGCGTTAAAGTTAAATAACTCAGAAACTACAAAACATTTCAAAGTAAAAAGTTCCAGCATGTGTCTCCACAGTAAGCTGAATTATAAAAAGTGTGAATGGAGTTTCTAGGTGAAAGTGCTTTTTTGACGTGCCAATATCTGCCATTGAGGTCCATTGTAAAATTCTCAAATTTGAAAGCACTATATTTCTAAAACTATGAAACATTTCAAAGATTCCTTTTCAGGCAAACATGTCCACCGTAAGATGAACCTAAGTAGGCTTGAATGGGGTTTCTAGGTGTAAGTATGTAGGACTAGTAGCATGCCAAAGTTTGTGCTATTGCCATTGAGAATGCATTGGGCGTTAAAGTTAAATAACTCAGAAACTACAAAACATTTCAAAGTAAAAAGTTCCAGCATGTGTCTCCACAGTAAGCTGAATTATAAAAAGTGTGAATGGAGTTTCTAGGTGAAAGTGCTTTTTTGACGTGCCAATATCTGCCATTGAGCCCCATTGTAAAATTCTCAAATTTGAAAGCACTATATTTCTAAAACTATGAAACATTTCAAAGATTCCTTTTCAGGCAAACATGTCCACCGTAAGATGAACCTAAGTAGGCTTGAATGGGGTTTCTAGGTGTAAGTATGTAGGACTAGTAGCATGCCAAAGTTTGTGCTATTGCCATTGAGAATGCATTGGGAGTTAAAGTTAAATAACTCAGAAACTACAAAACATTTCAAAGTAAAAAGTTCCAGCATGTGTCTCCACAGTAAGCTGAATTATAAAAAGTGTGAATGGAGTTTCTAGGTGAAAGTGCTTTTTTGACGTGCCAATATCTGCCATTGAGCCCCATTGTAAAATTCTCAAATTTGAAAGCACTATATTTCTAAAACTATGAAACATTTCAAAGATTCCTTTTCAGGCAAACATGTCCACCGTAAGATGAACCTAAGTAGGCTTGAATGGGGTTTCTAGGTGTAAGTATGTAGGACTAGTAGCATGCCAAAGTTTGTGCTATTGCCATTGAGAATGCATTGGGCGTTAAAGTTAAATAACTCAGAAACTACAAAACATTTCAAAGTAAAAAGTTCCAGCATGTGTCTCCACGGTAAGCTGAATTATAAAAAGTGTGAATGGAGTTTCTAGGTGAAAGTGCTTTTTTGACGTGCCAATATCTGCCATTGAGCCCCATTGTAAAATTATCAAATTTGAAAGCACTATATTTCTAAAACTATGAAACATTTCAAAGATTCCTTTTCAGGCAAACATGTCCACCGTAAGATGAACCTAAGTAGGCTTGAATGGGGTTTCTAGGTGTAATTATGTAGGACTAGTAGCATGCCAAAGTTTGTGCTATTGCCATTGAGAATGCATTGGGCGTTAAAGTTAAATAACTCAGAAACTTCAAAACATTTTAAAGTAAAAAGTTCCAGCATGTGTCTCCACAGTAAGCTGAATTATAAAACGTGTGAATGGAGTTTCTAGGTGAAAGTGCTTTTTTGACGTGCCAATATCTGCCATTGAGCCCCATTGTAAAATTATCAAATTTGAAAGCACTATATTTCTAAAACTATGAAACATTTCAAAGATTCCTTTTCAGGCAAACATGTCCACCGTAAGATGAACCTAAGTAGGCTTGAATGGGGTTTCTAGGTGTAAGTATGTAGGACTAGTAGCATGCCAAAGTTTGTGCTATTGCCATTGAGAATGCATTGGGCGTTAAAGTTAAATAACTCAGAAACTACAAAACATTTCAAAGTAAAAAGTTCCAGCATGTGTCTCCACAGTAAGCTGAATTATAAAAAGTGTGAATGGAGTTTCTAGGTGAAAGTGCTTTTTTGACGTGCCAATATCTGCCATTGAGCCCCATTGTAAAATTCTCAAATTTGAAAGCACTATATTTCTAAAACTATGAAACATTTCAAAGATTCCTTTTCAGGCAAACATGTCCACCGTAAGATGAACCTAAGTAGGCTTGAATGGGGTTTCTAGGTGTAAGTATGTAGGACTAGTAGCATGCCAAAGTTTGTGCTATTGCCATTGAGAATGCATTGGGCGTTAAAGTTAAATAACTCAGAAACTACAAAACATTTCAAAGTAAAAAGTTCCAGCATGTGTCTCCACAGTAAGCTGAATTATAAAACGTGTGAATGGAGTTTCTAGGTGAAAGTGCTTTTTTGACGTGCCAATATCTGCCATTGAGCCCCATTGTAAAATTCTCAAATTTGAAAGCACTATATTTCTAAAACTATGAAACATTTCAAAGATTCCTTTTCAGGCAAACATGTCCACCGTAAGATTAACCTAAGTAGGCTTGAATGGGGTTTCTAGGTGTAAGTATGTAGGACTAGTAGCATGCCAAAGTTTGTGCTATTGCCATTGAGAATGCATTGGGCGTTAAAGTTAAATAACTCAGAAACTACAAAACATTTCAAAGTAAAAAGTTCCAGCATGTGTCTCCACAGTAAGCTGAATTATAAAAAGTGTGAATGGAGTTTCTAGGTGAAAGTGCTTTTTTGACGTGCCAATATCTGCCATTGAGCCCCATTGTAAAATTATCAAATTTGAAAGCACTATATTTCTAAAACTATGAAACATTTCAAAGATTCCTTTTCAGGCAAACATGTCCACCGTAAGATGAACCTAAGTAGGCTTGAATGGGGTTTCTAGGTGTAAGTATGTAGGACTAGTAGCATGCCAAAGTTTGTGCTATTGCCATTGAGAATGCATTGGGCGTTAAAGTTAAATAACTCAGAAACTACAAAACATTTCAAAGTAAAAAGTTCCAGCATGTGTCTCCACAGTAAGCTGAATTATAAAAAGTGTGAATGGAGTTTCTAGGTGAAAGTGCTTTTTTGACGTGCCAATATCTGCCATTGAGGTCCATTGTAAAATTCTCAAATTTGAAAGCACTATATTTCTAAAACTATGAAACATTTCAAAGATTCCTTTTCAGGCAAACATGTCCACCGTAAGATGAACCTAAGTAGGCTTGAATGGGGTTTCTAGGTGTAAGTATGTAGGACTAGTAGCATGCCAAAGTTTGTGCTATTGCCATTGAGAATGCATTGGGCGTTAAAGTTAAATAACTCAGAAACTACAAAACATTTCAAAGTAAAAAGTTCCAGCATGTGTCTCCACAGTAAGCTGAATTATAAAAAGTGTGAATGGAGTTTCTAGGTGAAAGTGCTTTTTTGACGTGCCAATATCTGCCATTGAGCCCCATTGTAAAATTCTCAAATTTGAAAGCACTATATTTCTAAAACTATGAAACATTTCAAAGATTCCTTTTCAGGCAAACATGTCCACCGTAAGATGAACCTAAGTAGGCTTGAATGGGGTTTCTAGGTGTAAGTATGTAGGACTAGTAGCATGCCAAAGTTTGTGCTATTGCCATTGAGAATGCATTGGGCGTTAAAGTTAAATAACTCAGAAACTACAAAACATTTCAAAGTAAAAAGTTCCAGCATGTGTCTCCACAGTAAGCTGAATTATAAAAAGTGTGAATGGAGTTTCTAGGTGAAAGTGCTTTTTTGACGTGCCAATATCTGCCATTGAGCCCCATTGTAAAATTCTCAAATTTGAAAGCACTATATTTCTAAAACTATGAAACATTTCAAAGATTCCTTTTCAGGCAAACATGTCCACCGTAAGATGAACCTAAGTAGGCTTGAATGGGGTTTCTAGGTGTAAGTATGTAGGACTAGTAGCATGCCAAAGTTTGTGCTATTGCCATTGAGAATGCATTGGGCGTTAAAGTTAAATAACTCAGAAACTACAAAACATTTCAAAGTAAAAAGTTCCAGCATGTGTCTCCACAGTAAGCTGAATTATAAAAAGTGTGAATGGAGTTTCTAGGTGAAAGTGCTTTTTTGACGTGCCAATATCTGCCATTGAGGTCCATTGTAAAATTCTCAAATTTGAAAGCACTATATTTCTAAAACTATGAAACATTTCAAAGATTCCTTTTCAGGCAAACATGTCCACCGTAAGATGAACCTAAGTAGGCTTGAATGGGGTTTCTAGGTGTAAGTATGTAGGACTAGTAGCATGCCAAAGTTTGTGCTATTGCCATTGAGAATGCATTGGGCGTTAAAGTTAAATAACTCAGAAACTACAAAACATTTCAAAGTAAAAAGTTCCAGCATGTGTCTCCACAGTAAGCTGAATTATAAAAAGTGTGAATGGAGTTTCTAGGTGAAAGTGCTTTTTTGACGTGCCAATATCTGCCATTGAGCCCCATTGTAAAATTCTCAAATTTGAAAGCACTATATTTCTAAAACTATGAAACATTTCAAAGATTCCTTTTCAGGCAAACATGTCCACCATAAGATGAACCTAAGTAGGCTTGAATGGGGTTTCTAGGTGTAAGTATGTAGGACTAGTAGCATGCCAAAGTTTGTGCTATTGCCATTGAGAATGCATTGGGCGTTAAAGTTAAATAACTCAGAAACTACAAAACATTTCAAAGTAAAAAGTTCCAGCATGTGTCTCCACAGTAAGCTGAATTATAAAAAGTGTGAATGGAGTTTCTAGGTGAAAGTGCTTTTTTGACGTGCCAATATCTGCCATTGAGGTCCATTGTAAAATTCTCAAATTTGAAAGCACTATATTTCTAAAACTATGAAACATTTCAAAGATTCCTTTTCAGGCAAACATGTCCACCGTAAGATGAACCTAAGTAGGCTTGAATGGGGTTTCTAGGTGTAAGTATGTAGGACTAGTAGCATGCCAAAGTTTGTGCTATTGCCATTGAGAATGCATTGGGCGTTAAAGTTAAATAACTCAGAAACTACAAAACATTTCAAAGTAAAAAGTTCCAGCATGTGTCTCCACGGTAAGCTGAATTATAAAAAGTGTGAATGGAGTTTCTAGGTGAAAGTGCTTTTTTGACGTGCCAATATCTGCCATTGAGCCCCATTGTAAAATTATCAAATTTGAAAGCACTATATTTCTAAACCTATGAAACATTTCAAAGATTCCTTTTCAGGCAAACATGTCCACCGTAAGATGAACCTAAGTAGGCTTGAATGGGGTTTCTAGGTGTAAGTATGTAGGACTAGTAGCATGCCAAAGTTTGTGCTATTGCCATTGAGAATGCATTGGGCGTTAAAGTTAAATAACTCAGAAACTACAAAACATTTCAAAGTAAAAAGTTCCAGCATGTGTCTCCACAGTAAGCTGAATTATAAAAAGTGTGAATGGAGTTTCTAGGTGAAAGTGCTTTTTTGACGTGCCAATATCTGCCATTGAGGTCCATTGTAAAATTCTCAAATTTGAAAGCACTATATTTCTAAAACTATGAAACATTTCAAAGATTCCTTTTCAGGCAAACATGTCCACCGTAAGATGAACCTAAGTAGGCTTGAATGGGGTTTCTAGGTGTAAGTATGTAGGACTAGTAGCATGCCAAAGTTTGTGCTATTGCCATTGAGAATGCATTGGGCGTTAAAGTTAAATAACTCAGAAACTACAAAACATTTCAAAGTAAAAAGTTCCAGCATGTGTCTCCACAGTAAGCTGAATTATAAAAAGTGTGAATGGAGTTTCTAGGTGAAAGTGCTTTTTTGACGTGCCAATATCTGCCATTGAGCCCCATTGTAAAATTCTCAAATTTGAAAGCACTATATTTCTAAAACTATGAAACATTTCAAAGATTCCTTTTCAGGCAAACATGTCCACCGTAAGATGAACCTAAGTAGGCTTGAATGGGGTTTCTAGGTGTAAGTATGTAGGACTAGTAGCATGCCAAAGTTTGTGCTATTGCCATTGAGAATGCATTGGGCGTTAAAGTTAAATAACTCAGAAACTACAAAACATTTCAAAGTAAAAAGTTCCAGCATGTGTCTCCACAGTAAGCTGAATTATAAAAAGTGTGAATGGAGTTTCTAGGTGAAAGTGCTTTTTTGACGTGCCAATATCTGCCATTGAGCCCCATTGTAAAATTCTCAAATTTGAAAGCACTATATTTCTAAAACTATGAAACATTTCAAAGATTCCTTTTCAGGCAAACATGTCCACCGTAAGATGAACCTAAGTAGGCTTGAATGGGGTTTCTAGGTGTAAGTATGTAGGACTAGTAGCATGCCAAAGTTTGTGCTATTGCCATTGAGAATGCATTGGGCGTTAAAGTTAAATAACTCAGAAACTACAAAACATTTCAAAGTAAAAAGTTCCAGCATGTGTCTCCACAGTAAGCTGAATTATAAAAAGTGTGAATGGAGTTTCTAGGTGAAAGTGCTTTTTTGACGTGCCAATATCTGCCATTGAGGTCCATTGTAAAATTCTCAAATTTGAAAGCACTATATTTCTAAAACTATGAAACATTTCAAAGATTCCTTTTCAGGCAAACATGTCCACCGTAAGATGAACCTAAGTAGGCTTGAATGGGGTTTCTAGGTGTAAGTATGTAGGACTAGTAGCATGCCAAAGTTTGTGCTATTGCCATTGAGAATGCATTGGGCGTTAAAGTTAAATAACTCAGAAACTACAAAACATTTCAAAGTAAAAAGTTCCAGCATGTGTCTCCACGGTAAGCTGAATTATAAAAAGTGTGAATGGAGTTTCTAGGTGAAAGTGCTTTTTTGACGTTCCAATATCTGCCATTGAGCCCCATTGTAAAATTATCAAATTTGAAAGCACTATATTTCTAAAACTATGAAACATTTCAAAGATTCCTTTTCAGGCAAACATGTCCACCGTAAGATGAACCTAAGTAGGCTTGAATGGGATTTCTAGGTGTAAGTATGTAGGACTAGTAGCATGCCAAAGTTTGTGCTATTGCCATTGAGAATGCATTGGGCGTTAAAGTTAAATAACTCAGAAACTTCAAAACATTTTAAAGTAAAAAGTTCCAGCATGTGTCTCCACAGTAAGCTGAATTATAAAACGTGTGAATGGAGTTTCTAGGTGAAAGTGCTTTTTTGACGTGCCAATATCTGCCATTGAGCCCCATTGTAAAATTCTCAAATTTGAAAGCACTATATTTCTAAAACTATGAAACATTTCAAAGATTCCTTTTCAGGCAAACATGTCCACCGTAAGATGAACCTAAGTAGGCTTGAATGGGGTTTCTAGGTGTAAGTATGTAGGACTAGTAGCATGCCAAAGTTTGTGCTATTGCCATTGAGAATGCATTGGGCGTTAAAGTTAAATAACTCAGAAACTACAAAACATTTCAAAGTAAAAAGTTCCAGCATGTGTCTCCACATTAAGCTGAATTATAAAAAGTGTGAATGGAGTTTCTAGGTGAAAGTGCTTTTTTGACGTGCCAATATCTGCCATTGAGCCCCATTGTAAAATTCTCAAATTTGAAAGCACTATATTTCTAAAACTATGAAACATTTCAAAGATTCCTTTTCAGGCAAACATGTCCACCGTAAGATGAACCTAAGTAGGCTTGAATGGGGTTTCTAGGTGTAAGTATGTAGGACTAGTAGCATGCCAAAGTTTGTGCTATTGCCATTGAGAATGCATTGGGCGTTAAAGTTAAATAACTCAGAAACTACAAAACATTTCAAAGTAAAAAGTTCCAGCATGTGTCTCCACAGTAAGCTGAATTATAAAAAGTGTGAATGGAGTTTCTAGGTGAAAGTGCTTTTTTGACGTGCCAATATCTGCCATTGAGGTCCATTGTAAAATTCTCAAATTTGAAAGCACTATATTTCTAAAACTATGAAACATTTCAAAGATTCCTTTTCAGGCAAACATGTCCACCGTAAGATGAACCTAAGTAGGCTTGAATGGGGTTTCTAGGTGTAAGTATGTAGGACTAGTAGCATGCCAAAGTTTGTGCTATTGCCATTGAGAATGCATTGGGCGTTAAAGTTAAATAACTCAGAAACTACAAAACATTTCAAAGTAAAAAGTTCCAGCATGTGTCTCCACAGTAAGCTGAATTATAAAAAGTGTGAATGGAGTTTCTAGGTGAAGGTGCTTTTTTGACGTGCCAATATCTGCCATTGAGCCCCATTGTAAAATTCTCAAATTTGAAAGCAATATATTTCTAAAACTATGAAACATTTCAAAGATTCCTTTTCAGGCAAACATGTCCACCGTAAGATGAACCTAAGTAGGCTTGAATGGGGTTTCTAGGTGTAAGTATGTAGGACTAGTAGCATACCAAAGTTTGTGCTATTGCCATTGAGAATGCATTGGGCGTTAAAGTTAAATAACTCAGAAACTACAAAACATTTCAAAGTAAAAAGTTCCAGCATGTGTCTCCACAGTAAGCTGAATTTTAAAAAGTGTGAATGGAGTTTCTAGGTGAAAGGGCTTTTTTGACGTGCCAATATCTGCCATTGAGCCCCATTGTAAAATTCTCAAATTTGAAAGCACTATATTTCTAAAACTATGAAACATTTCAAAGATTCCTTTTCAGGCAAACATGTCCACCGTAAGATGAACCTAAGTAGGCTTGAATGGGGTTTCTAGGTGTAAGTATGTAGGACTAGTAGCATGCCAAAGTTTGTGCTATTGCCATTGAGAATGCATTGGGCGTTAAAGTTAAATAACTCAGAAACTACAAAACATTTCAAAGTAAAAAGTTCCAGCATGTGTCTCCACAGTAAGCTGAATTATAAAAAGTGTGAATGGAGTTTCTAGGTGAAAGTGCTTTTTTGACGTGCCAATATCTGCCATTGAGCCCCATTGTAAAATTATCAAATTTGAAAGCACTATATTTCTAAAACTATGAAACATTTCAAAGATTCCTTTTCAGGCAAACATGTCCACCGTAAGATGAACCTAAGTAGGCTTGAATGGGGTTTCTAGGTGTAAGTATGTAGGACTAGTAGCATGCCAAAGTTTGTGCTATTGCCATTGAGAATGCATTGGGCGTTAAAGTTAAATAACTCAGAAACTACAAAACATTTCAAAGTAAAAAGTTCCAGCATGTGTCTCCACAGTAAGCTGAATTATAAAAAGTGTGAATGGAGTTTCTAGGTGAAAGTGCTTTTTTGACGTGCCAATATCTGCCATTGAGCCCCATTGTAAAATTCTCAAATTTGAAAGCACTATATTTCTAAAACTATGAAACATTTCAAAGATTCCTTTTCAGGCAAACATGTCCACCGTAAGATGAACCTAAGTAGGCTTGAATGGGGTTTCTAGGTGTAAGTATGTAGGACTAGTAGCATGCCAAAGTTTGTGCTATTGCCATTGAGAATGCATTGGGCGTTAAAGTTAAATAACTCAGAAACTACAAAACATTTCAAAGTAAAAAGTTCCAGCATGTGTCTCCACAGTAAGCTGAATTTTAAAAAGTGTGAATGGAGTTTCTAGGTGAAAGGGCTTTTTTGACGTGCCAATATCTGCCATTGAGCCCCATTGTAAAATTCTCAAATTTGAAAGCACTATATTTTTAAAACTATGAAACATTTCAAAGATTCCTTTTCAGGCAAACATGTCCACCGTAAGATGAACCTAAGTAGGCTTGAATGGGGTTTCTAGGTGTAAGTATGTAGGACTAGTAGCATGCCAAAGTTTGTGCTATTGCCATTGAGAATGCATTGGGCGTTAAAGTTAAATTACTCAGAAACTACAAAACATTTCAAAGTAAAAAGTTCCAGCATGTGTCTCCACAGTAAGCTGAATTATAAAAAGTGTGAATGGAGTTTCTAGGTGAAAGTGCTTTTTTGACGTGCCAATATCTGCCATTGAGCCCCATTTTAAAATTATCAAATTTGAAAGCACTATATTTCTAAAACTATGAAACATTTCAAAGATTCCTTTTCAGGCAAACATGTCCACCGTAAGATGAACCTAAGTAGGCTTGAATGGGGTTTCTAGGTGTAAGTATGTAGGACTAGTAGCATGCCAAAGTTTGTGCTATTGCCATTGAGAATGCATTGGGCGTTAAAGTTAAATAACTCAGAAACTACAAAACATTTCAAAGTAAAAAGTTCCAGCATGTGTCTCCACAGTAAGCTGAATTTTAAAAAGTGTGAATGGAGTTTCTAGGTGAAAGGGCTTTTTTGACGTGCCAATATCTGCCATTGAGCCCCATTGTAAAATTCTCAAATTTTAAAGCACTATATTTTTAAAACTATGAAACATTTCAAAGATTCCTTTTCAGGCAAACATGTCCACCGTAAGATGAACCTAAGTAGGCTTGAATGGGGTTTCTAGGTGTAAGTATGTAGGACTAGTAGCATGCCAAAGTTTGTGCTATTGCCATTGAGAATGCATTGGGCGTTAAAGTTAAATTACTCAGAAACTACAAAACATTTCAAAGTAAAAAGTTCCAGCATGTGTCTCCACAGTAAGCTGAATTATAAAAAGTGTGAATGGAGTTTCTAGGTGAAAGTGCTTTTTTGACGTGCCAATATCTGCCATTGAGCCCCATTTTAAAATTATCAAATTTGAAAGCACTATATTTCTAAAACTATGAAACATTTCAAAGATTCCTTTTCAGGCAAACATGTCCACCGTAAGATGAACCTAAGTAGGCTTGAATGGGGTTTCTAGGTGTAAGTATGTAGGACTAGTAGCATGCCAAAGTTTGTGCTATTGCCATTGAGAATGCATTGGGCGTTAAAGTTAAATAACTCAGAAACTACAAAACATTTCAAAGTAAAAAGTTCCAGCATGTGTCTCCACAGTAAGCTGAATTATAAAAAGTGTGAATGGAGTTTCTAGGTGAAAGTGCTTTTTTGACGTGCCAATATCTGCCATTGAGCCCCATTGTAAAATTCTCAAATTTGAAAGCACTATATTTCTAAAACTATGAAACATTTCAAAGATTCCTTTTCAGGCAAACATGTCCACCGTAAGATGAACCTAAGTAGGCTTGAATGGGGTTTCTAGGTGTAAGTATGTAGGACTAGTAGCATGCCAAAGTTTGTGCTATTGCCATTGAGAATGCATTGGGCGTTAAAGTTAAATAACTCAGAAACTACAAAACATTTCAAAGTAAAAAGTTCCAGCATGTGTCTCCACAGTAAGCTGAATTATAAAAAGTGTGAATGGAGTTTCTAGGTGAAAGTGCTTTTTTGACGTGCCAATATCTGCCATTGAGCCCCATTGTAAAATTATCAAATTTGAAAGCACTATATTTCTAAAACTATGAAACATTTCAAAGATTCCTTTTCAGGCAAACATGTCCACCGTAAGATGAACCTAAGTAGGCTTGAATGGGGTTTCTAGGTGTAAGTATGTAGGACTAGTAGCATGCCAAAGTTTGTGCTATTGCCATTGAGAATGCATTGGGCGTTAAAGTTAAATAACTCAGAAACTACAAAACATTTCAAAGTAAAAAGTTCCAGCATGTGTCTCCACAGTAAGCTGAATTATAAAAAGTGTGAATGGAGTTTCTAGGTGAAAGTGCTTTTTTGACGTGCCAATATCTGCCATTGAGCCCCATTGTAAAATTCTCAAATTTGAAAGCACTATATTTCTAAAACTATGAAACATTTAAAAGATTCCTTTTCAGGCAAACATGTCCACCGTAAGATGAACCTAAGTAGGCTTGAATGGGGTTTCTAGGTGTAAGTATGTAGGACTAGTAGCATGCCAAAGTTTGTGCTATTGCCATTGAGAATGCATTGGGCGTTAAAGTTAAATAACTCAGAAACTACAAAACATTTCAAAGTAAAAAGTTCCAGCATGTGTCTCCACAGTAAGCTGAATTTTAAAAAGTGTGAATGGAGTTTCTAGGTGAAAGGGCTTTTTTGACGTGCCAATATCTGCCATTGAGCCCCATTGTAAAATTCTCAAATTTGAAAGCACTATATTTTTAAAACTATGAAACATTTCAAAGATTCCTTTTCAGGCAAACATGTCCACCGTAAGATGAACCTAAGTAGGCTTGAATGGGGTTTCTAGGTGTAAGTATGTAGGACTAGTAGCATGCCAAAGTTTGTGCTATTGCCATTGAGAATGCATTGGGCGTTAAAGTTAAATTACTCAGAAACTACAAAACATTTCAAAGTAAAAAGTTCCAGCATGTGTCTCCACAGTAAGCTGAATTATAAAAAGTGTGAATGGAGTTTCTAGGTGAAAGTGCTTTTTTGACGTGCCAATATCTGCCATTGAGCCCCATTTTAAAATTATCAAATTTGAAAGCACTATATTTCTAAAACTATGAAACATTTCAAAGATTCCTTTTCAGGCAAACATGTCCACCGTAAGATGAACCTAAGTAGGCTTGAATGGGGTTTCTAGGTGTAAGTATGTAGGACTAGTAGCATGCCAAAGTTTGTGCTATTGCCATTGAGAATGCATTGGGCGTTAAAGTTAAATAACTCAGAAACTACAAAACATTTCAAAGTAAAAAGTTCCAGCATGTGTCTCCACAGTAAGCTGAATTATAAAAAGTGTGAATGGAGTTTCTAGGTGAAAGTGCTTTTTTGACGTGCCAATATCCGCCATTGAGCCCCATTGTAAAATTCTCAAATTTGAAAGCACTATATTTCTAAAACTATGAAACATTTCAAAGATTCCTTTTCAGGCAAACATGTCCACCGTAAGATGAACCTAAGTAGGCTTGAATGGGGTTTCTAGGTGTAAGTATGTAGGACTAGTAGCATGCCAAAGTTTGTGCTATTGCCATTGAGAATGCATTGGGCGTTAAAGTTAAATAACTCAGAAACTACAAAACATTTCAAAGTAAAAAGTTCCAGCATGTGTCTCCACAGTAAGCTGAATTATAAAAAGTGTGAATGGAGTTTCTAGGTGAAAGTGCTTTTTTGACGTGCCAATATCTGCCATTGAGGTCCATTGTAAAATTCTCAAATTTGAAAGCACTATATTTCTAAAACTATGAAACATTTCAAAGATTCCTTTTCAGGCAAACATGTCCACCGTAAGATGAACCTAAGTAGGCTTGAATGGGGTTTCTAGGTGTAAGTATGTAGGACTAGTAGCATGCCAAAGTTTGTGCTATTGCCATTGAGAATGCATTGGGCGTTAAAGTTAAATAACTCAGAAACTACAAAACATTTCAAAGTAAAAAGTTCCAGCATGTGTCTCCACAGTAAGCTGAATTATAAAAAGTGTGAATGGAGTTTCTAGGTGAAAGTGCTTTTTTGACGTGCCAATATCTGCCATTGAGCCCCATCGTAAAATTCTCACATTTGAAAGCACTATATTTCTAAAACTATGAAACATTTCAAAGATTCCTTTTCAGGCAAACATGTCCACCGTAAGATGAACCTAAGTAGGCTTGAATGGGGTTTCTAGGTGTAAGTATGTAGGACTAGTAGCATGCCAAAGTTTGTGCTATTGCCATTGAGAATGCATTGGGCGTTAAAGTTAAATAACTCAGAAACTACAAAACATTTCAAAGTAAAAAGTTCCAGCATGTGTCTCCACAGTAAGCTGAATTATAAAAAGTGTGAATGGAGTTTCTAGGTGAAAGTGCTTTTTTGACGTGCCAATATCTGCCATTGAGCCCCATTGTAAAATTCTCAAATTTGAAAGCACTATATTTCTAAAACTATGAAACATTTCAAAGATTCCTTTTCAGGCAAACATGTCCACCGTAAGATGAACCTAAGTAGGCTTGAATGGGGTTTCTAGGTGTAAGTATGTAGGACTAGTAGCATGCCAAAGTTTGTGCTATTGCCATTGAGAATGCATTGGGCGTTAAAGTTAAATAACTCAGAAACTACAAAACATTTCAAAGTAAAAAGTTCCAGCATGTGTCTCCACAGTAAGCTGAATTATAAAAAGTGTGAATGGAGTTTCTAGGTGAAAGTGCTTTTTTGACGTGCCAATATCTGCCATTGAGCCCCATCGTAAAATTCTCACATTTGAAAGCACTATATTTCTAAAACTATGAAACATTTCAAAGATTCCTTTTCAGGCAAACATGTCCACCGTAAGATGAACCTAAGTAGGCTTGAATGGGGTTTCTAGGTGTAAGTATGTAGGACTAGTAGCATGCCAAAGTTTGTGCTATTGCCATTGAGAATGCATTGGGCGTTAAAGTTAAATAACTCAGAAACTACAAAACATTTCAAAGTAAAAAGTTCCAGCATGTGTCTCCACAGTAAGCTGAATTATAAAAAGTGTGAATGGAGTTTCTAGGTGAAAGTGCTTTTTTGACGTGCCAATATCTGCCATTGAGGTCCATTGTAAAATTCTCAAATTTGAAAGCACTATATTTCTAAAACTATGAAACATTTCAAAGATTCCTTTTCAGGCAAACATGTCCACCGTAAGATGAACCTAAGTAGGCTTGAATGGGGTTTCTAGGTGTAAGTATGTAGGACTAGTAGCATGCCAAAGTTTGTGCTATTGCCATTGAGAATGCATTGGGCGTTAAAGTTAAATAACTCAGAAACTACAAAACATTTCAAAGTAAAAAGTTCCAGCATGTGTCTCCACAGTAAGCTGAATTATAAAAAGTGTGAATGGAGTTTCTAGGTGAAAGTGCTTTTTTGACGTGCCAATATCTGCCATTGAGCCCCATTGTAAAATTCTCACATTTGAAAGCACTATATTTCTAAAACTATGAAACATTTCAAAGATTCCTTTTCAGGCAAACATGTCCACCGTAAGATGAACCTAAGTAGGCTTGAATGGGGTTTCTAGGTGTAAGTATGTAGGACTAGTAGCATGCCAAAGTTTGTGCTATTGCCATTGAGAATGCATTGGGCGTTAAAGTTAAATAACTCAGAAACTACAAAACATTTCAAAGTAAAAAGTTCCAGCATGTGTCTCCACAGTAAGCTGAATTATAAAAAGTGTGAATGGAGTTTCTAGGTGAAAGTGCTTTTTTGACGTGCCAATATCTGCCATTGAGGTCCATTGTAAAATTCTCAAATTTGAAAGCACTATATTTCTAAAACTATGAAACATTTCAAAGATTCCTTTTCAGGCAAACATGTCCACCGTAAGATGAACCTAAGTAGGCTTGAATGGGGTTTCTAGGTGTAAGTATGTAGGACTAGTAGCATGCCAAAGTTTGTGCTATTGCCATTGAGAATGCATTGGGCGTTAAAGTTAAATAACTCAGAAACTACAAAACATTTCAAAGTAAAAAGTTCCAGCATGTGTCTCCACAGTAAGCTGAATTATAAAAAGTGTGAATGGAGTTTCTAGGTGAAAGTGCTTTTTTGACGTGCCAATATCTGCCATTGAGCCCCATTGTAAAATTCTCAAATTTGAAAGCACTATATTTCTAAAACTATGAAACATTTAAAAGATTCCTTTTCAGGCAAACATGTCCACCGTAAGATGAACCTAAGTAGGCTTGAATGGGGTTTCTAGGTGTAAGTATGTAGGACTAGTAGCATGCCAAAGTTTGTGCTATTGCCATTGAGAATGCATTGGGCGTTAAAGTTAAATAACTCAGAAACTACAAAACATTTCAAAGTAAAAAGTTCCAGCATGTGTCTCCACAGTAAGCTGAATTATAAAAAGTGTGAATGGAGTTTCTAGGTGAAAGTGCTTTTTTGACGTGCCAATATCTGCCATTGAGGTCCATTGTAAAATTCTCAAATTTGAAAGCACTATATTTCTAAAACTATGAAACATTTCAAAGATTCCTTTTCAGGCAAACATGTCCACCGTAAGATGAACCTAAGTAGGCTTGAATGGGGTTTCTAGGTGTAAGTATGTAGGACTAGTAGCATGCCAAAGTTTGTGCTATTGCCATTGAGAATGCATTGGGCGTTAAAGTTAAATAACTCAGAAACTACAAAACATTTCAAAGTAAAAAGTTCCAGCATGTGTCTCCACAGTAAGCTGAATTATAAAAAGTGTGAATGGAGTTTCTAGGTGAAAGTGCTTTTTTGACGTGCCAATATCTGCCATTGAGCCCCATTGTAAAATTCTCACATTTGAAAGCACTATATTTCTAAAACTATGAAACATTTCAAAGATTCCTTTTCAGGCAAACATGTCCACCGTAAGATGAACCTAAGTAGGCTTGAATGGGGTTTCTAGGTGTAAGTATGTAGGACTAGTAGCATGCCAAAGTTTGTGCTATTGCCATTGAGAATGCATTGGGCGTTAAAGTTAAATAACTCAGAAACTACAAAACATTTCAAAGTAAAAAGTTCCAGCATGTGTCTCCACAGTAAGCTGAATTATAAAAAGTGTGAATGGAGTTTCTAGGTGAAAGTGCTTTTTTGACGTGCCAATATCTGCCATTGAGGTCCATTGTAAAATTCTCAAATTTGAAAGCACTATATTTCTAAAACTATGAAACATTTCAAAGATTCCTTTTCAGGCAAACATGTCCACCGTAAGATGAACCTAAGTAGGCTTGAATGGGGTTTCTAGGTGTAAGTATGTAGGACTAGTAGCATGCCAAAGTTTGTGCTATTGCCATTGAGAATGCATTGGGCGTTAAAGTTAAATAACTCAGAAACTACAAAACATTTCAAAGTAAAAAGTTCCAGCATGTGTCTCCACAGTAAGCTGAATTATAAAAAGTGTGAATGGAGTTTCTAGGTGAAAGTGCTTTTTTGACGTGCCAATATCTGCCATTGAGCCCCATTGTAAAATTCTCAAATTTGAAAGCACTATATTTCTAAAACTATGAAACATTTCAAAGATTCCTTTTCAGGCAAACATGTCCACCGTAAGATGAACCTAAGTAGGCTTGAATGGGGTTTCTAGGTGTAAGTATGTAGGACTAGTAGCATGCCAAAGTTTGTGCTATTGCCATTGAGAATGCATTGGGCGTTAAAGTTAAATTACTCAGAAACTACAAAACATTTCAAAGTAAAAAGTTCCAGCATGTGTCTCCACAGTAAGCTGAATTATAAAAAGTGTGAATGGAGTTTCTAGGTGAAAGTGCTTTTTTGACGTGCCAATATCTGCCATTGAGCCCCATTTTAAAATTATCAAATTTGAAAGCACTATATTTCTAAAACTATGAAACATTTCAAAGATTCCTTTTCAGGCAAACATGTCCACCGTAAGATGAACCTAAGTAGGCTTGAATGGGGTTTCTAGGTGTAAGTATGTAGGACTAGTAGCATGCCAAAGTTTGTGCTATTGCCATTGAGAATGCATTGGGCGTTAAAGTTAAATAACTCAGAAACTACAAAACATTTCAAAGTAAAAAGTTCCAGCATGTGTCTCCACAGTAAGCTGAATTTTAAAAAGTGTGAATGGAGTTTCTAGGTGAAAGGGCTTTTTTGACGTGCCAATATCTGCCATTGAGCCCCATTGTAAAATTCTCAAATTTGAAAGCACTATATTTTTAAAACTATGAAACATTTCAAAGATTCCTTTTCAGGCAAACATGTCCACCGTAAGATGAACCTAAGTAGGCTTGAATGGGGTTTCTAGGTGTAAGTATGTAGGACTAGTAGCATGCCAAAGTTTGTGCTATTGCCATTGAGAATGCATTGGGCGTTAAAGTTAAATTACTCAGAAACTACAAAACATTTCAAAGTAAAAAGTTCCAGCATGTGTCTCCACAGTAAGCTGAATTATAAAAAGTGTGAATGGAGTTTCTAGGTGAAAGTGCTTTTTTGACGTGCCAATATCTGCCATTGAGCCCCATTTTAAAATTATCAAATTTGAAAGCACTATATTTCTAAAACTATGAAACATTTCAAAGATTCCTTTTCAGGCAAACATGTCCACCGTAAGATGAACCTAAGTAGGCTTGAATGGGGTTTCTAGGTGTAAGTATGTAGGACTAGTAGCATGCCAAAGTTTGTGCTATTGCCATTGAGAATGCATTGGGCGTTAAAGTTAAATAACTCAGAAACTACAAAACATTTCAAAGTAAAAAGTTCCAGCATGTGTCTCCACAGTAAGCTGAATTATAAAAAGTGTGAATGGAGTTTCTAGGTGAAAGTGCTTTTTTGACGTGCCAATATCTGCCATTGAGCCCCATTGTAAAATTCTCAAATTTGAAAGCACTATATTTCTAAAACTATGAAACATTTCAAAGATTCCTTTTCAGGCAAACATGTCCACCGTAAGATGAACCTAAGTAGGCTTGAATGGGGTTTCTAGGTGTAAGTATGTAGGACTAGTAGCATGCCAAAGTTTGTGCTATTGCCATTGAGAATGCATTGGGCGTTAAAGTTAAATAACTCAGAAACTACAAAACATTTCAAAGTAAAAAGTTCCAGCATGTGTCTCCACAGTAAGCTGAATTATAAAAAGTGTGAATGGAGTTTCTAGGTGAAAGTGCTTTTTTGACGTGCCAATATCTGCCATTGAGCCCCATTGTAAAATTATCAAATTTGAAAGCACTATATTTCTAAAACTATGAAACATTTCAAAGATTCCTTTTCAGGCAAACATGTCCACCGTAAGATGAACCTAAGTAGGCTTGAATGGGGTTTCTAGGTGTAAGTATGTAGGACTAGTAGCATGCCAAAGTTTGTGCTATTGCCATTGAGAATGCATTGGGCGTTAAAGTTAAATAACTCAGAAACTACAAAACATTTCAAAGTAAAAAGTTCCAGCATGTGTCTCCACAGTAAGCTGAATTATAAAAAGTGTGAATGGAGTTTCTAGGTGAAAGTGCTTTTTTGACGTGCCAATATCTGCCATTGAGCCCCATTGTAAAATTCTCACATTTGAAAGCACTATATTTCTAAAACTATGAAACATTTCAAAGATTCCTTTTCAGGCAAACATGTCCACCGTAAGATGAACCTAAGTAGGCTTGAATGGGGTTTCTAGGTGTAAGTATGTAGGACTAGTAGCATGCCAAAGTTTGTGCTATTGCCATTGAGAATGCATTGGGCGTTAAAGTTAAATAACTCAGAAACTACAAAACATTTCAAAGTAAAAAGTTCCAGCATGTGTCTCCACAGTAAGCTGAATTATAAAAAGTGTGAATGGAGTTTCTAGGTGAAAGTGCTTTTTTGACGTGCCAATATCTGCCATTGAGGTCCATTGTAAAATTCTCAAATTTGAAAGCACTATATTTCTAAAACTATGAAACATTTCAAAGATTCCTTTTCAGGCAAACATGTCCACCGTAAGATGAACCTAAGTAGGCTTGAATGGGGTTTCTAGGTGTAAGTATGTAGGACTAGTAGCATGCCAAAGTTTGTGCTATTGCCATTGAGAATGCATTGGGCGTTAAAGTTAAATAACTCAGAAACTACAAAACATTTCAAAGTAAAAAGTTCCAGCATGTGTCTCCACAGTAAGCTGAATTATAAAAAGTGTGAATGGAGTTTCTAGGTGAAAGTGCTTTTTTGACGTGCCAATATCTGCCATTGAGCCCCATTGTAAAATTCTCAAATTTGAAAGCACTATATTTCTAAAACTATGAAACATTTAAAAGATTCCTTTTCAGGCAAACATGTCCACCGTAAGATGAACCTAAGTAGGCTTGAATGGGGTTTCTAGGTGTAAGTATGTAGGACTAGTAGCATGCCAAAGTTTGTGCTATTGCCATTGAGAATGCATTGGGCGTTAAAGTTAAATAACTCAGAAACTACAAAACATTTCAAAGTAAAAAGTTCCAGCATGTGTCTCCACAGTAAGCTGAATTATAAAAAGTGTGAATGGAGTTTCTAGGTGAAAGTGCTTTTTTGACGTGCCAATATCTGCCATTGAGGTCCATTGTAAAATTCTCAAATTTGAAAGCACTATATTTCTAAAACTATGAAACATTTCAAAGATTCCTTTTCAGGCAAACATGTCCACCGTAAGATGAACCTAAGTAGGCTTGAATGGGGTTTCTAGGTGTAAGTATGTAGGACTAGTAGCATGCCAAAGTTTGTGCTATTGCCATTGAGAATGCATTGGGCGTTAAAGTTAAATAACTCAGAAACTACAAAACATTTCAAAGTAAAAAGTTCCAGCATGTGTCTCCACAGTAAGCTGAATTATAAAAAGTGTGAATGGAGTTTCTAGGTGAAAGTGCTTTTTTGACGTGCCAATATCTGCCATTGAGCCCCATTGTAAAATTCTCACATTTGAAAGCACTATATTTCTAAAACTATGAAACATTTCAAAGATTCCTTTTCAGGCAAACATGTCCACCGTAAGATGAACCTAAGTAGGCTTGAATGGGGTTTCTAGGTGTAAGTATGTAGGACTAGTAGCATGCCAAAGTTTGTGCTATTGCCATTGAGAATGCATTGGGCGTTAAAGTTAAATAACTCAGAAACTACAAAACATTTCAAAGTAAAAAGTTCCAGCATGTGTCTCCACAGTAAGCTGAATTATAAAAAGTGTGAATGGAGTTTCTAGGTGAAAGTGCTTTTTTGACGTGCCAATATCTGCCATTGAGGTCCATTGTAAAATTCTCAAATTTGAAAGCACTATATTTCTAAAACTATGAAACATTTCAAAGATTCCTTTTCAGGCAAACATGTCCACCGTAAGATGAACCTAAGTAGGCTTGAATGGGGTTTCTAGGTGTAAGTATGTAGGACTAGTAGCATGCCAAAGTTTGTGCTATTGCCATTGAGAATGCATTGGGCGTTAAAGTTAAATAACTCAGAAACTACAAAACATTTCAAAGTAAAAAGTTCCAGCATGTGTCTCCACAGTAAGCTGAATTATAAAAAGTGTGAATGGAGTTTCTAGGTGAAAGTGCTTTTTTGACGTGCCAATATCTGCCATTGAGCCCCATTGTAAAATTCTCAAATTTGAAAGCACTATATTTCTAAAACTATGAAACATTTCAAAGATTCCTTTTCAGGCAAACATGTCCACCGTAAGATGAACCTAAGTAGGCTTGAATGGGGTTTCTAGGTGTAAGTATGTAGGACTAGTAGCATGCCAAAGTTTGTGCTATTGCCATTGAGAATGCATTGGGCGTTAAAGTTAAATTACTCAGAAACTACAAAACATTTCAAAGTAAAAAGTTCCAGCATGTGTCTCCACAGTAAGCTGAATTATAAAAAGTGTGAATGGAGTTTCTAGGTGAAAGTGCTTTTTTGACGTGCCAATATCTGCCATTGAGCCCCATTTTAAAATTATCAAATTTGAAAGCACTATATTTCTAAAACTATGAAACATTTCAAAGATTCCTTTTCAGGCAAACATGTCCACCGTAAGATGAACCTAAGTAGGCTTGAATGGGGTTTCTAGGTGTAAGTATGTAGGACTAGTAGCATGCCAAAGTTTGTGCTATTGCCATTGAGAATGCATTGGGCGTTAAAGTTAAATAACTCAGAAACTACAAAACATTTCAAAGTAAAAAGTTCCAGCATGTGTCTCCACAGTAAGCTGAATTTTAAAAAGTGTGAATGGAGTTTCTAGGTGAAAGGGCTTTTTTGACGTGCCAATATCTGCCATTGAGCCCCATTGTAAAATTCTCAAATTTGAAAGCACTATATTTTTAAAACTATGAAACATTTCAAAGATTCCTTTTCAGGCAAACATGTCCACCGTAAGATGAACCTAAGTAGGCTTGAATGGGGTTTCTAGGTGTAAGTATGTAGGACTAGTAGCATGCCAAAGTTTGTGCTATTGCCATTGAGAATGCATTGGGCGTTAAAGTTAAATTACTCAGAAACTACAAAACATTTCAAAGTAAAAAGTTCCAGCATGTGTCTCCACAGTAAGCTGAATTATAAAAAGTGTGAATGGAGTTTCTAGGTGAAAGTGCTTTTTTGACGTGCCAATATCTGCCATTGAGCCCCATTTTAAAATTATCAAATTTGAAAGCACTATATTTCTAAAACTATGAAACATTTCAAAGATTCCTTTTCAGGCAAACATGTCCACCGTAAGATGAACCTAAGTAGGCTTGAATGGGGTTTCTAGGTGTAAGTATGTAGGACTAGTAGCATGCCAAAGTTTGTGCTATTGCCATTGAGAATGCATTGGGCGTTAAAGTTAAATAACTCAGAAACTACAAAACATTTCAAAGTAAAAAGTTCCAGCATGTGTCTCCACAGTAAGCTGAATTATAAAAAGTGTGAATGGAGTTTCTAGGTGAAAGTGCTTTTTTGACGTGCCAATATCTGCCATTGAGCCCCATTGTAAAATTCTCAAATTTGAAAGCACTATATTTCTAAAACTATGAAACATTTCAAAGATTCCTTTTCAGGCAAACATGTCCACCGTAAGATGAACCTAAGTAGGCTTGAATGGGGTTTCTAGGTGTAAGTATGTAGGACTAGTAGCATGCCAAAGTTTGTGCTATTGCCATTGAGAATGCATTGGGCGTTAAAGTTAAATAACTCAGAAACTACAAAACATTTCAAAGTAAAAAGTTCCAGCATGTGTCTCCACAGTAAGCTGAATTATAAAAAGTGTGAATGGAGTTTCTAGGTGAAAGTGCTTTTTTGACGTGCCAATATCTGCCATTGAGCCCCATTGTAAAATTATCAAATTTGAAAGCACTATATTTCTAAAACTATGAAACATTTCAAAGATTCCTTTTCAGGCAAACATGTCCACCGTAAGATGAACCTAAGTAGGCTTGAATGGGGTTTCTAGGTGTAAGTATGTAGGACTAGTAGCATGCCAAAGTTTGTGCTATTGCCATTGAGAATGCATTGGGCGTTAAAGTTAAATAACTCAGAAACTACAAAACATTTCAAAGTAAAAAGTTCCAGCATGTGTCTCCACAGTAAGCTGAATTATAAAAAGTGTGAATGGAGTTTCTAGGTGAAAGTGCTTTTTTGACGTGCCAATATCTGCCATTGAGCCCCATTGTAAAATTCTCAAATTTGAAAGCACTATATTTCTAAAACTATGAAACATTTCAAAGATTCCTTTTCAGGCAAACATGTCCACCGTAAGATGAACCTAAGTAGGCTTGAATGGGGTTTCTAGGTGTAAGTATGTAGGACTAGTAGCATGCCAAAGTTTGTGCTATTGCCATTGAGAATGCATTGGGCGTTAAAGTTAAATAACTCAGAAACTACAAAACATTTCAAAGTAAAAAGTTCCAGCATGTGTCTCCACAGTAAGCTGAATTTTAAAAAGTGTGAATGGAGTTTCTAGGTGAAAGGGCTTTTTTGACGTGCCAATATCTGCCATTGAGCCCCATTGTAAAATTCTCAAATTTGAAAGCACTATATTTTTAAAACTATGAAACATTTCAAAGATTCCTTTTCAGGCAAACATGTCCACCGTAAGATGAACCTAAGTAGGCTTGAATGGGGTTTCTAGGTGTAAGTATGTAGGACTAGTAGCATGCCAAAGTTTGTGCTATTGCCATTGAGAATGCATTGGGCGTTAAAGTTAAATTACTCAGAAACTACAAAACATTTCAAAGTAAAAAGTTCCAGCATGTGTCTCCACAGTAAGCTGAATTATAAAAAGTGTGAATGGAGTTTCTAGGTGAAAGTGCTTTTTTGACGTGCCAATATCTGCCATTGAGCCCCATTTTAAAATTATCAAATTTGAAAGCACTATATTTCTAAAACTATGAAACATTTCAAAGATTCCTTTTCAGGCAAACATGTCCACCGTAAGATGAACCTAAGTAGGCTTGAATGGGGTTTCTAGGTGTAAGTATGTAGGACTAGTAGCATGCCAAAGTTTGTGCTATTGCCATTGAGAATGCATTGGGCGTTAAAGTTAAATAACTCAGAAACTACAAAACATTTCAAAGTAAAAAGTTCCAGCATGTGTCTCCACAGTAAGCTGAATTATAAAAAGTGTGAATGGAGTTTCTAGGTGAAAGTGCTTTTTTGACGTGCCAATATCCGCCATTGAGCCCCATTGTAAAATTCTCAAATTTGAAAGCACTATATTTCTAAAACTATGAAACATTTCAAAGATTCCTTTTCAGGCAAACATGTCCACCGTAAGATGAACCTAAGTAGGCTTGAATGGGGTTTCTAGGTGTAAGTATGTAGGACTAGTAGCATGCCAAAGTTTGTGCTATTGCCATTGAGAATGCATTGGGCGTTAAAGTTAAATAACTCAGAAACTACAAAACATTTCAAAGTAAAAAGTTCCAGCATGTGTCTCCACAGTAAGCTGAATTATAAAAAGTGTGAATGGAGTTTCTAGGTGAAAGTGCTTTTTTGACGTGCCAATATCTGCCATTGAGGTCCATTGTAAAATTCTCAAATTTGAAAGCACTATATTTCTAAAACTATGAAACATTTCAAAGATTCCTTTTCAGGCAAACATGTCCACCGTAAGATGAACCTAAGTAGGCTTGAATGGGGTTTCTAGGTGTAAGTATGTAGGACTAGTAGCATGCCAAAGTTTGTGCTATTGCCATTGAGAATGCATTGGGCGTTAAAGTTAAATAACTCAGAAACTACAAAACATTTCAAAGTAAAAAGTTCCAGCATGTGTCTCCACAGTAAGCTGAATTATAAAAAGTGTGAATGGAGTTTCTAGGTGAAAGTGCTTTTTTGACGTGCCAATATCTGCCATTGAGCCCCATCGTAAAATTCTCACATTTGAAAGCACTATATTTCTAAAACTATGAAACATTTCAAAGATTCCTTTTCAGGCAAACATGTCCACCGTAAGATGAACCTAAGTAGGCTTGAATGGGGTTTCTAGGTGTAAGTATGTAGGACTAGTAGCATGCCAAAGTTTGTGCTATTGCCATTGAGAATGCATTGGGCGTTAAAGTTAAATAACTCAGAAACTACAAAACATTTCAAAGTAAAAAGTTCCAGCATGTGTCTCCACAGTAAGCTGAATTATAAAAAGTGTGAATGGAGTTTCTAGGTGAAAGTGCTTTTTTGACGTGCCAATATCTGCCATTGAGCCCCATTGTAAAATTCTCAAATTTGAAAGCACTATATTTCTAAAACTATGAAACATTTCAAAGATTCCTTTTCAGGCAAACATGTCCACCGTAAGATGAACCTAAGTAGGCTTGAATGGGGTTTCTAGGTGTAAGTATGTAGGACTAGTAGCATGCCAAAGTTTGTGCTATTGCCATTGAGAATGCATTGGGCGTTAAAGTTAAATAACTCAGAAACTACAAAACATTTCAAAGTAAAAAGTTCCAGCATGTGTCTCCACAGTAAGCTGAATTATAAAAAGTGTGAATGGAGTTTCTAGGTGAAAGTGCTTTTTTGACGTGCCAATATCTGCCATTGAGCCCCATCGTAAAATTCTCACATTTGAAAGCACTATATTTCTAAAACTATGAAACATTTCAAAGATTCCTTTTCAGGCAAACATGTCCACCGTAAGATGAACCTAAGTAGGCTTGAATGGGGTTTCTAGGTGTAAGTATGTAGGACTAGTAGCATGCCAAAGTTTGTGCTATTGCCATTGAGAATGCATTGGGCGTTAAAGTTAAATAACTCAGAAACTACAAAACATTTCAAAGTAAAAAGTTCCAGCATGTGTCTCCACAGTAAGCTGAATTATAAAAAGTGTGAATGGAGTTTCTAGGTGAAAGTGCTTTTTTGACGTGCCAATATCTGCCATTGAGGTCCATTGTAAAATTCTCAAATTTGAAAGCACTATATTTCTAAAACTATGAAACATTTCAAAGATTCCTTTTCAGGCAAACATGTCCACCGTAAGATGAACCTAAGTAGGCTTGAATGGGGTTTCTAGGTGTAAGTATGTAGGACTAGTAGCATGCCAAAGTTTGTGCTATTGCCATTGAGAATGCATTGGGCGTTAAAGTTAAATAACTCAGAAACTACAAAACATTTCAAAGTAAAAAGTTCCAGCATGTGTCTCCACAGTAAGCTGAATTATAAAAAGTGTGAATGGAGTTTCTAGGTGAAAGTGCTTTTTTGACGTGCCAATATCTGCCATTGAGCCCCATTGTAAAATTCTCAAATTTGAAAGCACTATATTTCTAAAACTATGAAACATTTAAAAGATTCCTTTTCAGGCAAACATGTCCACCGTAAGATGAACCTAAGTAGGCTTGAATGGGGTTTCTAGGTGTAAGTATGTAGGACTAGTAGCATGCCAAAGTTTGTGCTATTGCCATTGAGAATGCATTGGGCGTTAAAGTTAAATAACTCAGAAACTACAAAACATTTCAAAGTAAAAAGTTCCAGCATGTGTCTCCACAGTAAGCTGAATTATAAAAAGTGTGAATGGAGTTTCTAGGTGAAAGTGCTTTTTTGACGTGCCAATATCTGCCATTGAGGTCCATTGTAAAATTCTCAAATTTGAAAGCACTATATTTCTAAAACTATGAAACATTTCAAAGATTCCTTTTCAGGCAAACATGTCCACCGTAAGATGAACCTAAGTAGGCTTGAATGGGGTTTCTAGGTGTAAGTATGTAGGACTAGTAGCATGCCAAAGTTTGTGCTATTGCCATTGAGAATGCATTGGGCGTTAAAGTTAAATAACTCAGAAACTACAAAACATTTCAAAGTAAAAAGTTCCAGCATGTGTCTCCACAGTAAGCTGAATTATAAAAAGTGTGAATGGAGTTTCTAGGTGAAAGTGCTTTTTTGACGTGCCAATATCTGCCATTGAGCCCCATTGTAAAATTCTCACATTTGAAAGCACTATATTTCTAAAACTATGAAACATTTCAAAGATTCCTTTTCAGGCAAACATGTCCACCGTAAGATGAACCTAAGTAGGCTTGAATGGGGTTTCTAGGTGTAAGTATGTAGGACTAGTAGCATGCCAAAGTTTGTGCTATTGCCATTGAGAATGCATTGGGCGTTAAAGTTAAATAACTCAGAAACTACAAAACATTTCAAAGTAAAAAGTTCCAGCATGTGTCTCCACAGTAAGCTGAATTATAAAAAGTGTGAATGGAGTTTCTAGGTGAAAGTGCTTTTTTGACGTGCCAATATCTGCCATTGAGGTCCATTGTAAAATTCTCAAATTTGAAAGCACTATATTTCTAAAACTATGAAACATTTCAAAGATTCCTTTTCAGGCAAACATGTCCACCGTAAGATGAACCTAAGTAGGCTTGAATGGGGTTTCTAGGTGTAAGTATGTAGGACTAGTAGCATGCCAAAGTTTGTGCTATTGCCATTGAGAATGCATTGGGCGTTAAAGTTAAATAACTCAGAAACTACAAAACATTTCAAAGTAAAAAGTTCCAGCATGTGTCTCCACAGTAAGCTGAATTATAAAAAGTGTGAATGGAGTTTCTAGGTGAAAGTGCTTTTTTGACGTGCCAATATCTGCCATTGAGCCCCATTGTAAAATTCTCAAATTTGAAAGCACTATATTTCTAAAACTATGAAACATTTCAAAGATTCCTTTTCAGGCAAACATGTCCACCGTAAGATGAACCTAAGTAGGCTTGAATGGGGTTTCTAGGTGTAAGTATGTAGGACTAGTAGCATGCCAAAGTTTGTGCTATTGCCATTGAGAATGCATTGGGAGTTAAAGTTAAATAACTCAGAAACTACAAAACATTTCAAAGTAAAAAGTTCCAGCATGTGTCTCCACAGTAAGCTGAATTATAAAAAGTGTGAATGGAGTTTCTAGGTGAAAGTGCTTTTTTGACGTGCCAATATCTGCCATTGAGCCCCATTGTAAAATTCTCAAATTTGAAAGCACTATATTTCTAAAACTATGAAACATTTCAAAGATTCCTTTTCAGGCAAACATGTCCACCGTAAGATGAACCTAAGTAGGCTTGAATGGGGTTTCTAGGTGTAAGTATGTAGGACTAGTAGCATGCCAAAGTTTGTGCTATTGCCATTGAGAATGCATTGGGCGTTAAAGTTAAATAACTCAGAAACTACAAAACATTTCAAAGTAAAAAGTTCCAGCATGTGTCTCCACGGTAAGCTGAATTATAAAAAGTGTGAATGGAGTTTCTAGGTGAAAGTGCTTTTTTGACGTGCCAATATCTGCCATTGAGCCCCATTGTAAAATTATCAAATTTGAAAGCACTATATTTCTAAAACTATGAAACATTTCAAAGATTCCTTTTCAGGCAAACATGTCCACCGTAAGATGAACCTAAGTAGGCTTGAATGGGGTTTCTAGGTGTAAGTATGTAGGACTAGTAGCATGCCAAAGTTTGTGCTATTGCCATTGAGAATGCATTGGGCGTTAAAGTTAAATAACTCAGAAACTTCAAAACATTTTAAAGTAAAAAGTTCCAGCATGTGTCTCCACAGTAAGCTGAATTATAAAACGTGTGAATGGAGTTTCTAGGTGAAAGTGCTTTTTTGACGTGCCAATATCTGCCATTGAGCCCCATTGTAAAATTATCAAATTTGAAAGCACTATATTTCTAAAACTATGAAACATTTCAAAGATTCCTTTTCAGGCAAACATGTCCACCGTAAGATGAACCTAAGTAGGCTTGAATGGGGTTTCTAGGTGTAAGTATGTAGGACTAGTAGCATGCCAAAGTTTGTGCTATTGCCATTGAGAATGCATTGGGCGTTAAAGTTAAATAACTCAGAAACTACAAAACATTTCAAAGTAAAAAGTTCCAGCATGTGTCTCCACAGTAAGCTGAATTATAAAAAGTGTGAATGGAGTTTCTAGGTGAAAGTGCTTTTTTGACGTGCCAATATCTGCCATTGAGCCCCATTGTAAAATTCTCAAATTTGAAAGCACTATATTTCTAAAACTATGAAACATTTCAAAGATTCCTTTTCAGGCAAACATGTCCACCGTAAGATGAACCTAAGTAGGCTTGAATGGGGTTTCTAGGTGTAAGTATGTAGGACTAGTAGCATGCCAAAGTTTGTGCTATTGCCATTGAGAATGCATTGGGCGTTAAAGTTAAATAACTCAGAAACTACAAAACATTTCAAAGTAAAAAGTTCCAGCATGTGTCTCCACAGTAAGCTGAATTATAAAACGTGTGAATGGAGTTTCTAGGTGAAAGTGCTTTTTTGACGTGCCAATATCTGCCATTGAGCCCCATTGTAAAATTCTCAAATTTGAAAGCACTATATTTCTAAAACTATGAAACATTTCAAAGATTCCTTTTCAGGCAAACATGTCCACCGTAAGATTAACCTAAGTAGGCTTGAATGGGGTTTCTAGGTGTAAGTATGTAGGACTAGTAGCATGCCAAAGTTTGTGCTATTGCCATTGAGAATGCATTGGGAGTTAAAGTTAAATAACTCAGAAACTACAAAACATTTCAAAGTAAAAAGTTCCAGCATGTGTCTCCACAGTAAGCTGAATTATAAAAATGTGAATGGAGTTTCTAGGTGAAAGTGCTTTTTTGACGTGCCAATATCTGCCATTGAGCCCCATTGTAAAATTCTCAAATTTGAAAGCACTATATTTCTAAAACTATGAAACATTTCAAAGATTCCTTTTCAGGCAAACATGTCCACCGTAAGATGAACCTAAGTAGGCTTGAATGGGGTTTCTAGGTGTAAGTATGTAGGACTAGTAGCATGCCAAAGTTTGTGCTATTGCCATTGAGAATGCATTGGGCGTTAAAGTTAAATAACTCAGAAACTACAAAACATTTCAAAGTAAAAAGTTCCAGCATGTGTCTCCACAGTAAGCTGAATTATAAAACGTGTGAATGGAGTTTCTAGGTGAAAGTGCTTTTTTGACGTGCCAATATCTGCCATTGAGCCCCATTGTAAAATTCTCAAATTTGAAAGCACTATATTTCTAAAACTATGAAACATTTCAAAGATTCCTTTTCAGGCAAACATGTCCACCGTAAGATTAACCTAAGTAGGCTTGAATGGGGTTTCTAGGTGTAAGTATGTAGGACTAGTAGCATGCCAAAGTTTGTGCTATTGCCATTGAGAATGCATTGGGAGTTAAAGTTAAATAACTCAGAAACTACAAAACATTTCAAAGTAAAAAGTTCCAGCATGTGTCTCCACAGTAAGCTGAATTATAAAAATGTGAATGGAGTTTCTAGGTGAAAGTGCTTTTTTGACGTGCCAATATCTGCCATTGAGCCCCATTGTAAAATTCTCAAATTTGAAAGCACTATATTTCTAAAACTATGAAACATTTCAAAGATTCCTTTTCAGGCAAACATGTCCACCGTAAGATGAACCTAAGTAGGCTTGAATGGGGTTTCTAGGTGTAAGTATGTAGGACTAGTAGCATGCCAAAGTTTGTGCTATTGCCATTGAGAATGCATTGGGCGTTAAAGTTAAATAACTCAGAAACTACAAAACATTTCAAAGTAAAAAGTTCCAGCATGTGTCTCCACAGTAAGCTGAATTATAAAAAGTGTGAATGGAGTTTCTAGGTGAAAGTGCTTTTTTGACGTGCCAATATCTGCCATTGAGCCCCATTGTAAAATTATCAAATTTGAAAGCACTATATTTCTAAAACTATGAAACATTTCAAAGATTCCTTTTTAGGCAAACATGTCCACCGTAAGATGAACCTAAGTAGGCTTGAATGGGGTTTCTAGGTGTAAGTATGTAGGACTAGTAGCATGCCAAAGTTTGTGCTATTGCCATTGAGAATGCATTGGGCGTTAAAGTTAAATAACTCAGAAACTACAAAACATTTCAAAGTAAAAAGTTCCAGCATGTGTCTCCACAGTAAGCTGAATTATAAAAAGTGTGAATGGAGTTTCTAGGTGAAAGTGCTTTTTTGACGTGCCAATATCTGCCATTGAGCCCCATTGTAAAATTCTCAAATTTGAAAGCACTATATTTCTAAAACTATGAAACATTTCAAAGATTCCTTTTCAGGCAAACATGTCCACCGTAAGATGAACCTAAGTAGGCTTGAATGGGGTTTCTAGGTGTAAGTATGTAGGACTAGTAGCATGCCAAAGTTTGTGCTATTGCCATTGAGAATGCATTGGGCGTTAAAGTTAAATAACTCAGAAACTACAAAACATTTCAAAGTAAAAAGTTCCAGCATGTGTCTCCACAGTAAGCTGAATTTTAAAAAGTGTGAATGGAGTTTCTAGGTGAAAGGGCTTTTTTGACGTGCCAATATCTGCCATTGAGCCCCATTGTAAAATTCTCAAATTTGAAAGCACTATATTTTTAAAACTATGAAACATTTCAAAGATTCCTTTTCAGGCAAACATGTCCACCGTAAGATGAACCTAAGTAGGCTTGAATGGGGTTTCTAGGTGTAAGTATGTAGGACTAGTAGCATGCCAAAGTTTGTGCTATTGCCATTGAGAATGCATTGGGCGTTCAAGTTAAATAACTCAGAAACTACAAAACATTTCAAAGTAAAAAGTTCCAGCATGTGTCTCCACAGTAAGCTGAATTATAAAAAGTGTGAATGGAGTTTCTAGGTGAAAGTGCTTTTTTGACGTGCCAATATCTGCCATTGAGCCCCATTTTAAAATTATCAAATTTGAAAGCACTATATTTCTAAAACTATGAAACATTTCAAAGATTCCTTTTCAGGCAAACATGTCCACCGTAAGATGAACCTAAGTAGGCTTGAATGGGGTTTCTAGGTGTAAGTATGTAGGACTAGTAGCATGCCAAAGTTTGTGCTATTGCCATTGAGAATGCATTGGGCGTTAAAGTTAAATAACTCAGAAACTACAAAACATTTCAAAGTAAAAAGTTCCAGCATGTGTCTCCACAGTAAGCTGAATTATAAAAAGTGTGAATGGAGTTTCTAGGTGAAAGTGCTTTTTTGACGTGCCAATATCTGCCATTGAGCCCCATTGTAAAATTCTCAAATTTGAAAGCACTATATTTCTAAAACTATGAAACATTTCAAAGATTCCTTTTCAGGCAAACATGTCCACCGTAAGATGAACCTAAGTAGGCTTGAATGGGGTTTCTAGGTGTAAGTATGTAGGACTAGTAGCATGCCAAAGTTTGTGCTATTGCCATTGAGAATGCATTGGGCGTTAAAGTTAAATAACTCAGAAACTACAAAACATTTCAAAGTAAAAAGTTCCAGCATGTGTCTCCACAGTAAGCTGAATTATAAAAAGTGTGAATGGAGTTTCTAGGTGAAAGTGCTTTTTTGACGTGCCAATATCTGCCATTGAGCCCCATTTTAAAATTATCAAATTTGAAAGCACTATATTTCTAAAACTATGAAACATTTCAAAGATTCCTTTTCAGGCAAACATGTCCACCGTAAGATGAACCTAAGTAGGCTTGAATGGGGTTTCTAGGTGTAAGTATGTAGGACTAGTAGCATGCCAAAGTTTGTGCTATTGCCATTGAGAATGCATTGGGCGTTCAAGTTAAATAACTCAGAAACTACAAAACATTTCAAAGTAAAAAGTTCCAGCATGTGTCTCCACAGTAAGCTGAATTATAAAAAGTGTGAATGGAGTTTCTAGGTGAAAGTGCTTTTTTGACGTGCCAATATCTGCCATTGAGCCCCATCGTAAAATTCTCACATTTGAAAGCACTATATTTCTAAAACTATGAAACATTTCAAAGATTCCTTTTCAGGCAAACATGTCCACCGTAAGATGAACCTAAGTAGGCTTGAATGGGGTTTCTAGGTGTAAGTATGTAGGACTAGTAGCATGCCAAAGTTTGTGCTATTGCCATTGAGAATGCATTGGGCGTTAAAGTTAAATAACTCAGAAACTACAAAACATTTCAAAGTAAAAAGTTCCAGCATGTGTCTCCACAGTAAGCTGAATTATAAAAAGTGTGAATGGAGTTTCTAGGTGAAAGTGCTTTTTTGACGTGCCAATATCTGCCATTGAGCCCCATTGTAAAATTCTCAAATTTGAAAGCACTATATTTCTAAAACTATGAAACATTTCAAAGATTCCTTTTCAGGCAAACATGTCCACCGTAAGATGAACCTAAGTAGGCTTGAATGGGGTTTCTAGGTGTAAGTATGTAGGACTAGTAGCATGCCAAAGTTTGTGCTATTGCCATTGAGAATGCATTGGGCGTTAAAGTTAAATAACTCAGAAACTACAAAACATTTCAAAGTAAAAAGTTCCAGCATGTGTCTCCACAGTAAGCTGAATTATAAAAAGTGTGAATGGAGTTTCTAGGTGAAAGTGCTTTTTTGACGTGCCAATATCTGCCATTGAGCCCCATCGTAAAATTCTCACATTTGAAAGCACTATATTTCTAAAACTATGAAACATTTCAAAGATTCCTTTTCAGGCAAACATGTCCACCGTAAGATGAACCTAAGTAGGCTTGAATGGGGTTTCTAGGTGTAAGTATGTAGGACTAGTAGCATGCCAAAGTTTGTGCTATTGCCATTGAGAATGCATTGGGCGTTAAAGTTAAATAACTCAGAAACTACAAAACATTTCAAAGTAAAAAGTTCCAGCATGTGTCTCCACAGTAAGCTGAATTATAAAAAGTGTGAATGGAGTTTCTAGGTGAAAGTGCTTTTTTGACGTGCCAATATCTGCCATTGAGGTCCATTGTAAAATTCTCAAATTTGAAAGCACTATATTTCTAAAACTATGAAACATTTCAAAGATTCCTTTTCAGGCAAACATGTCCACCGTAAGATGAACCTAAGTAGGCTTGAATGGGGTTTCTAGGTGTAAGTATGTAGGACTAGTAGCATGCCAAAGTTTGTGCTATTGCCATTGAGAATGCATTGGGCGTTAAAGTTAAATAACTCAGAAACTACAAAACATTTCAAAGTAAAAAGTTCCAGCATGTGTCTCCACAGTAAGCTGAATTATAAAAAGTGTGAATGGAGTTTCTAGGTGAAAGTGCTTTTTTGACGTGCCAATATCTGCCATTGAGGTCCATTGTAAAATTCTCAAATTTGAAAGCACTATATTTCTAAAACTATGAAACATTTCAAAGATTCCTTTTCAGGCAAACATGTCCACCGTAAGATGAACCTAAGTAGGCTTGAATGGGGTTTCTAGGTGTAAGTATGTAGGACTAGTAGCATGCCAAAGTTTGTGCTATTGCCATTGAGAATGCATTGGGCGTTAAAGTTAAATAACTCAGAAACTACAAAACATTTCAAAGTAAAAAGTTCCAGCATGTGTCTCCACAGTAAGCTGAATTATAAAAAGTGTGAATGGAGTTTCTAGGTGAAAGTGCTTTTTTGACGTGCCAATATCTGCCATTGAGGTCCATTGTAAAATTCTCAAATTTGAAAGCACTATATTTCTAAAACTATGAAACATTTCAAAGATTCCTTTTCAGGCAAACATGTCCACCGTAAGATGAACCTAAGTAGGCTTGAATGGGGTTTCTAGGTGTAAGTATGTAGGACTAGTAGCATGCCAAAGTTTGTGCTATTGCCATTGAGAATGCATTGGGCGTTAAAGTTAAATAACTCAGAAACTACAAAACATTTCAAAGTAAAAAGTTCCAGCATGTGTCTCCACAGTAAGCTGAATTATAAAAAGTGTGAATGGAGTTTCTAGGTGAAAGTGCTTTTTTGACGTGCCAATATCTGCCATTGAGCCCCATTGTAAAATTCTCAAATTTGAAAGCACTATATTTCTAAAACTATGAAACATTTAAAAGATTCCTTTTCAGGCAAACATGTCCACCGTAAGATGAACCTAAGTAGGCTTGAATGGGGTTTCTAGGTGTAAGTATGTAGGACTAGTAGCATGCCAAAGTTTGTGCTATTGCCATTGAGAATGCATTGGGCGTTAAAGTTAAATAACTCAGAAACTACAAAACATTTCAAAGTAAAAAGTTCCAGCATGTGTCTCCACAGTAAGCTGAATTATAAAAAGTGTGAATGGAGTTTCTAGGTGAAAGTGCTTTTTTGACGTGCCAATATCTGCCATTGAGGTCCATTGTAAAATTCTCAAATTTGAAAGCACTATATTTCTAAAACTATGAAACATTTCAAAGATTCCTTTTCAGGCAAACATGTCCACCGTAAGATGAACCTAAGTAGGCTTGAATGGGGTTTCTAGGTGTAAGTATGTAGGACTAGTAGCATGCCAAAGTTTGTGCTATTGCCATTGAGAATGCATTGGGCGTTAAAGTTAAATAACTCAGAAACTACAAAACATTTCAAAGTAAAAAGTTCCAGCATGTGTCTCCACAGTAAGCTGAATTATAAAAAGTGTGAATGGAGTTTCTAGGTGAAAGTGCTTTTTTGACGTGCCAATATCTGCCATTGAGCCCCATTGTAAAATTCTCACATTTGAAAGCACTATATTTCTAAAACTATGAAACATTTCAAAGATTCCTTTTCAGGCAAACATGTCCACCGTAAGATGAACCTAAGTAGGCTTGAATGGGGTTTCTAGGTGTAAGTATGTAGGACTAGTAGCATGCCAAAGTTTGTGCTATTGCCATTGAGAATGCATTGGGCGTTAAAGTTAAATAACTCAGAAACTACAAAACATTTCAAAGTAAAAAGTTCCAGCATGTGTCTCCACAGTAAGCTGAATTATAAAAAGTGTGAATGGAGTTTCTAGGTGAAAGTGCTTTTTTGACGTGCCAATATCTGCCATTGAGGTCCATTGTAAAATTCTCAAATTTGAAAGCACTATATTTCTAAAACTATGAAACATTTCAAAGATTCCTTTTCAGGCAAACATGTCCACCGTAAGATGAACCTAAGTAGGCTTGAATGGGGTTTCTAGGTGTAAGTATGTAGGACTAGTAGCATGCCAAAGTTTGTGCTATTGCCATTGAGAATGCATTGGGCGTTAAAGTTAAATAACTCAGAAACTACAAAACATTTCAAAGTAAAAAGTTCCAGCATGTGTCTCCACAGTAAGCTGAATTATAAAAAGTGTGAATGGAGTTTCTAGGTGAAAGTGCTTTTTTGACGTGCCAATATCTGCCATTGAGCCCCATTGTAAAATTCTCAAATTTGAAAGCACTATATTTCTAAAACTATGAAACATTTCAAAGATTCCTTTTCAGGCAAACATGTCCACCGTAAGATGAACCTAAGTAGGCTTGAATGGGGTTTCTAGGTGTAAGTATGTAGGACTAGTAGCATGCCAAAGTTTGTGCTATTGCCATTGAGAATGCATTGGGAGTTAAAGTTAAATAACTCAGAAACTACAAAACATTTCAAAGTAAAAAGTTCCAGCATGTGTCTCCACAGTAAGCTGAATTATAAAAAGTGTGAATGGAGTTTCTAGGTGAAAGTGCTTTTTTGACGTGCCAATATCTGCCATTGAGCCCCATTGTAAAATTCTCAAATTTGAAAGCACTATATTTCTAAAACTATGAAACATTTCAAAGATTCCTTTTCAGGCAAACATGTCCACCGTAAGATGAACCTAAGTAGGCTTGAATGGGGTTTCTAGGTGTAAGTATGTAGGACTAGTAGCATGCCAAAGTTTGTGCTATTGCCATTGAGAATGCATTGGGCGTTAAAGTTAAATAACTCAGAAACTACAAAACATTTCAAAGTAAAAAGTTCCAGCATGTGTCTCCACGGTAAGCTGAATTATAAAAAGTGTGAATGGAGTTTCTAGGTGAAAGTGCTTTTTTGACGTGCCAATATCTGCCATTGAGCCCCATTGTAAAATTATCAAATTTGAAAGCACTATATTTCTAAAACTATGAAACATTTCAAAGATTCCTTTTCAGGCAAACATGTCCACCGTAAGATGAACCTAAGTAGGCTTGAATGGGGTTTCTAGGTGTAAGTATGTAGGACTAGTAGCATGCCAAAGTTTGTGCTATTGCCATTGAGAATGCATTGGGCGTTAAAGTTAAATAACTCAGAAACTTCAAAACATTTTAAAGTAAAAAGTTCCAGCATGTGTCTCCACAGTAAGCTGAATTATAAAACGTGTGAATGGAGTTTCTAGGTGAAAGTGCTTTTTTGACGTGCCAATATCTGCCATTGAGCCCCATTGTAAAATTATCAAATTTGAAAGCACTATATTTCTAAAACTATGAAACATTTCAAAGATTCCTTTTCAGGCAAACATGTCCACCGTAAGATGAACCTAAGTAGGCTTGAATGGGGTTTCTAGGTGTAAGTATGTAGGACTAGTAGCATGCCAAAGTTTGTGCTATTGCCATTGAGAATGCATTGGGCGTTAAAGTTAAATAACTCAGAAACTACAAAACATTTCAAAGTAAAAAGTTCCAGCATGTGTCTCCACAGTAAGCTGAATTATAAAAAGTGTGAATGGAGTTTCTAGGTGAAAGTGCTTTTTTGACGTGCCAATATCTGCCATTGAGCCCCATTGTAAAATTCTCAAATTTGAAAGCACTATATTTCTAAAACTATGAAACATTTCAAAGATTCCTTTTCAGGCAAACATGTCCACCGTAAGATGAACCTAAGTAGGCTTGAATGGGGTTTCTAGGTGTAAGTATGTAGGACTAGTAGCATGCCAAAGTTTGTGCTATTGCCATTGAGAATGCATTGGGCGTTAAAGTTAAATAACTCAGAAACTACAAAACATTTCAAAGTAAAAAGTTCCAGCATGTGTCTCCACAGTAAGCTGAATTATAAAACGTGTGAATGGAGTTTCTAGGTGAAAGTGCTTTTTTGACGTGCCAATATCTGCCATTGAGCCCCATTGTAAAATTCTCAAATTTGAAAGCACTATATTTCTAAAACTATGAAACATTTCAAAGATTCCTTTTCAGGCAAACATGTCCACCGTAAGATTAACCTAAGTAGGCTTGAATGGGGTTTCTAGGTGTAAGTATGTAGGACTAGTAGCATGCCAAAGTTTGTGCTATTGCCATTGAGAATGCATTGGGAGTTAAAGTTAAATAACTCAGAAACTACAAAACATTTCAAAGTAAAAAGTTCCAGCATGTGTCTCCACAGTAAGCTGAATTATAAAAATGTGAATGGAGTTTCTAGGTGAAAGTGCTTTTTTGACGTGCCAATATCTGCCATTGAGCCCCATTGTAAAATTCTCAAATTTGAAAGCACTATATTTCTAAAACTATGAAACATTTCAAAGATTCCTTTTCAGGCAAACATGTCCACCGTAAGATGAACCTAAGTAGGCTTGAATGGGGTTTCTAGGTGTAAGTATGTAGGACTAGTAGCATGCCAAAGTTTGTGCTATTGCCATTGAGAATGCATTGGGCGTTAAAGTTAAATAACTCAGAAACTACAAAACATTTCAAAGTAAAAAGTTCCAGCATGTGTCTCCACAGTAAGCTGAATTATAAAAAGTGTGAATGGAGTTTCTAGGTGAAAGTGCTTTTTTGACGTGCCAATATCTGCCATTGAGCCCCATTGTAAAATTCTCAAATTTGAAAGCACTATATTTCTAAAACTATGAAACATTTCAAAGATTCCTTTTCAGGCAAACATGTCCACCGTAAGATGAACCTAAGTAGGCTTGAATGGGGTTTCTAGGTGTAAGTATGTAGGACTAGTAGCATGCCAAAGTTTGTGCTATTGCCATTGAGAATGCATTGGGCGTTAAAGTTAAATAACTCAGAAACTACAAAACATTTCAAAGTAAAAAGTTCCAGCATGTGTCTCCACAGTAAGCTGAATTATAAAACGTGTGAATGGAGTTTCTAGGTGAAAGTGCTTTTTTGACGTGCCAATATCTGCCATTGAGCCCCATTGTAAAATTCTCAAATTTGAAAGCACTATATTTCTAAAACTATGAAACATTTCAAAGATTCCTTTTCAGGCAAACATGTCCACCGTAAGATTAACCTAAGTAGGCTTGAATGGGGTTTCTAGGTGTAAGTATGTAGGACTAGTAGCATGCCAAAGTTTGTGCTATTGCCATTGAGAATGCATTGGGAGTTAAAGTTAAATAACTCAGAAACTACAAAACATTTCAAAGTAAAAAGTTCCAGCATGTGTCTCCACAGTAAGCTGAATTATAAAAATGTGAATGGAGTTTCTAGGTGAAAGTGCTTTTTTGACGTGCCAATATCTGCCATTGAGCCCCATTGTAAAATTCTCAAATTTGAAAGCACTATATTTCTAAAACTATGAAACATTTCAAAGATTCCTTTTCAGGCAAACATGTCCACCGTAAGATGAACCTAAGTAGGCTTGAATGGGGTTTCTAGGTGTAAGTATGTAGGACTAGTAGCATGCCAAAGTTTGTGCTATTGCCATTGAGAATGCATTGGGCGTTAAAGTTAAATAACTCAGAAACTACAAAACATTTCAAAGTAAAAAGTTCCAGCATGTGTCTCCACAGTAAGCTGAATTTTAAAAAGTGTGAATGGAGTTTCTAGGTGAAAGGGCTTTTTTGACGTGCCAATATCTGCCATTGAGCCCCATTGTAAAATTCTCAAATTTGAAAGCACTATATTTCTAAAACTATGAAACATTTCAAAGATTCCTTTTCAGGCAAACATGTCCACCGTAAGATGAACCTAAGTAGGCTTGAATGGGGTTTCTAGGTGTAAGTATGTAGGACTAGTAGCATGCCAAAGTTTGTGCTATTGCCATTGAGAATGCATTGGGCGTTAAAGTTAAATAACTCAGAAACTACAAAACATTTCAAAGTAAAAAGTTCCAGCATGTGTCTCCACAGTAAGCTGAATTATAAAAAGTGTGAATGGAGTTTCTAGGTGAAAGTGCTTTTTTGACGTGCCAATATCTGCCATTGAGCCCCATTGTAAAATTATCAAATTTGAAAGCACTATATTTCTAAAACTATGAAACATTTCAAAGATTCCTTTTTAGGCAAACATGTCCACCGTAAGATGAACCTAAGTAGGCTTGAATGGGGTTTCTAGGTGTAAGTATGTAGGACTAGTAGCATGCCAAAGTTTGTGCTATTGCCATTGAGAATGCATTGGGCGTTAAAGTTAAATAACTCAGAAACTACAAAACATTTCAAAGTAAAAAGTTCCAGCATGTGTCTCCACAGTAAGCTGAATTATAAAAAGTGTGAATGGAGTTTCTAGGTGAAAGTGCTTTTTTGACGTGCCAATATCTGCCATTGAGCCCCATTGTAAAATTCTCAAATTTGAAAGCACTATATTTCTAAAACTATGAAACATTTCAAAGATTCCTTTTCAGGCAAACATGTCCACCGTAAGATGAACCTAAGTAGGCTTGAATGGGGTTTCTAGGTGTAAGTATGTAGGACTAGTAGCATGCCAAAGTTTGTGCTATTGCCATTGAGAATGCATTGGGCGTTCAAGTTAAATAACTCAGAAACTACAAAACATTTCAAAGTAAAAAGTTCCAGCATGTGTCTCCACAGTAAGCTGAATTATAAAAAGTGTGAATGGAGTTTCTAGGTGAAAGTGCTTTTTTGACGTGCCAATATCTGCCATTGAGCCCCATTTTAAAATTATCAAATTTGAAAGCACTATATTTCTAAAACTATGAAACATTTCAAAGATTCCTTTTCAGGCAAACATGTCCACCGTAAGATGAACCTAAGTAGGCTTGAATGGGGTTTCTAGGTGTAAGTATGTAGGACTAGTAGCATGCCAAAGTTTGTGCTATTGCCATTGAGAATGCATTGGGCGTTAAAGTTAAATAACTCAGAAACTACAAAACATTTCAAAGTAAAAAGTTCCAGCATGTGTCTCCACAGTAAGCTGAATTATAAAAAGTGTGAATGGAGTTTCTAGGTGAAAGTGCTTTTTTGACGTGCCAATATCTGCCATTGAGCCCCATTGTAAAATTCTCAAATTTGAAAGCACTATATTTCTAAAACTATGAAACATTTCAAAGATTCCTTTTCAGGCAAACATGTCCACCGTAAGATGAACCTAAGTAGGCTTGAATGGGGTTTCTAGGTGTAAGTATGTAGGACTAGTAGCATGCCAAAGTTTGTGCTATTGCCATTGAGAATGCATTGGGCGTTAAAGTTAAATAACTCAGAAACTACAAAACATTTCAAAGTAAAAAGTTCTAGCATGTGTCTCCACAGTAAGCTGAATTTTAAAAAGTGTGAATGGAGTTTCTAGGTGAAAGGGCTTTTTTGACGTGCCAATATCTGCCATTGAGCCCCATTGTAAAATTCTCAAATTTGAAAGCACTATATTTTTAAAACTATGAAACATTTCAAAGATTCCTTTTCAGGCAAACATGTCCACCGTAAGATGAACCTAAGTAGGCTTGAATGGGGTTTCTAGGTGTAAGTATGTAGGACTAGTAGCATGCCAAAGTTTGTGCTATTGCCATTGAGAATGCATTGGGCGTTAAAGTTAAATAACTCAGAAACTACAAAACATTTCAAAGTAAAAAGTTCCAGCATGTGTCTCCACAGTAAGCTGAATTATAAAAAGTGTGAATGGAGTTTCTAGGTGAAAGTGCTTTTTTGACGTGCCAATATCTGCCATTGAGCCCCATTTTAAAATTATCAAATTTGAAAGCACTATATTTCTAAAACTATGAAACATTTCAAAGATTCCTTTTCAGGCAAACATGTCCACCGTAAGATGAACCTAAGTAGGCTTGAATGGGGTTTCTAGGTGTAAGTATGTAGGACTAGTAGCATGCCAAAGTTTGTGCTATTGCCATTGAGAATGCATTGGGCGTTAAAGTTAAATAACTCAGAAACTACAAAACATTTCAAAGTAAAAAGTTCCAGCATGTGTCTCCACAGTAAGCTGAATTATAAAAAGTGTGAATGGAGTTTCTAGGTGAAAGTGCTTTTTTGACGTGCCAATTTCTGCCATTGAGCCCCATTGTAAAATTCTCAAATTTGAAAGCACTATATTTCTAAAACTATGAAACATTTCAAAGATTCCTTTTCAGGCAAACATGTCCACCGTAAGATGAACCTAAGTAGGCTTGAATGGGGTTTCTAGGTGTAAGTATGTAGGACTAGTAGCATGCCAAAGTTTGTGCTATTGCCATTGAGAATGCATTGGGCGTTAAAGTTAAATAACTCAGAAACTACAAAACATTTCAAAGTAAAAAGTTCCAGCATGTGTCTCCACAGTAAGCTGAATTATAAAAAGTGTGAATGGAGTTTCTAGGTGAAAGTGCTTTTTTGACGTGCCAATATCTGCCATTGAGCCCCATTGTAAAATTCTCAAATTTGAAAGCACTATATTTTTAAAACTATGAAACATTTCAAAGATTCCTTTTCAGGCAAACATGTCCACCGTAAGATGAACCTAAGTAGGCTTGAATGGGGTTTCTAGGTGTAAGTATGTAGGACTAGTAGCATGCCAAAGTTTGTGCTATTGCCATTGAGAATGCATTGGGCGTTCAAGTTAAATAACTCAGAAACTACAAAACATTTCAAAGTAAAAAGTTCCAGCATGTGTCTCCACAGTAAGCTGAATTATAAAAAGTGTGAATGGAGTTTCTAGGTGAAAGTGCTTTTTTGACGTGCCAATATCTGCCATTGAGCCCCATTTTAAAATTATCAAATTTGAAAGCACTATATTTCTAAAACTATGAAACATTTCAAAGATTCCTTTTCAGGCAAACATGTCCACCGTAAGATGAACCTAAGTAGGCTTGAATGGGGTTTCTAGGTGTAAGTATGTAGGACTAGTAGCATGCCAAAGTTTGTGCTATTGCCATTGAGAATGCATTGGGCGTTAAAGTTAAATAACTCAGAAACTACAAAACATTTCAAAGTAAAAAGTTCCAGCATGTGTCTCCACAGTAAGCTGAATTATAAAAAGTGTGAATGGAGTTTCTAGGTGAAAGTGCTTTTTTGACGTGCCAATATCTGCCATTGAGCCCCATTGTAAAATTCTCAAATTTGAAAGCACTATATTTCTAAAACTATGAAACATTTCAAAGATTCCTTTTCAGGCAAACATGTCCACCGTAAGATGAACCTAAGTAGGCTTGAATGGGGTTTCTAGGTGTAAGTATGTAGGACTAGTAGCATGCCAAAGTTTGTGCTATTGCCATTGAGAATGCATTGGGCGTTAAAGTTAAATAACTCAGAAACTACAAAACATTTAAAAGTAAAAAGTTCTAGCATGTGTCTCCACAGTAAGCTGAATTTTAAAAAGTGTGAATGGAGTTTCTAGGTGAAAGGGCTTTTTTGACGTGCCAATATCTGCCATTGAGCCCCATTGTAAAATTCTCAAATTTGAAAGCACTATATTTTTAAAACTATGAAACATTTCAAAGATTCCTTTTCAGGCAAACATGTCCACCGTAAGATGAACCTAAGTAGGCTTGAATGGGGTTTCTAGGTGTAAGTATGTAGGACTAGTAGCATGCCAAAGTTTGTGCTATTGCCATTGAGAATGCATTGGGCGTTAAAGTTAAATAACTCAGAAACTACAAAACATTTCAAAGTAAAAAGTTCCAGCATGTGTCTCCACAGTAAGCTGAATTATAAAAAGTGTGAATGGAGTTTCTAGGTGAAAGTGCTTTTTTGACGTGCCAATATCTGCCATTGAGCCCCATTTTAAAATTATCAAATTTGAAAGCACTATATTTCTAAAACTATGAAACATTTCAAAGATTCCTTTTCAGGCAAACATGTCCACCGTAAGATGAACCTACGTAGGCTTGAATGGGGTTTCTAGGTGTAAGTATGTAGGACTAGTAGCATGCCAAAGTTTGTGCTATTGCCATTGAGAATGCATTGGGCGTTAAAGTTAAATAACTCAGAAACTACAAAACATTTCAAAGTAAAAAGTTCCAGCATGTGTCTCCACAGTAAGCTGAATTATAAAAAGTGTGAATGGAGTTTCTAGGTGAAAGTGCTTTTTTGACGTGCCAATATCTGCCATTGAGCCCCATTGTAAAATTCTCAAATTTGAAAGCACTATATTTCTAAAACTATGAAACATTTCAAAGATTCCTTTTCAGGCAAACATGTCCACCGTAAGATGAACCTAAGTAGGCTTGAATGGGGTTTCTAGGTGTAAGTATGTAGGACTAGTAGCATGCCAAAGTTTGTGCTATTGCCATTGAGAATGCATTGGGCGTTAAAGTTAAATAACTCAGAAACTACAAAACATTTCAAAGTAAAAAGTTCCAGCATGTGTCTCCACAGTAAGCTGAATTATAAAAAGTGTGAATGGAGTTTCTAGGTGAAAGTGCTTTTTTGACGTGCCAATTTCTGCCATTGAGCCCCATTGTAAAATTCTCAAATTTGAAAGCACTATATTTCTAAAACTATGAAACATTTCAAAGATTCCTTTTCAGGCAAACATGTCCACCGTAAGATGAACCTAAGTAGGCTTGAATGGGGTTTCTAGGTGTAAGTATGTAGGACTAGTAGCATGCCAAAGTTTGTGCTATTGCCATTGAGAATGCATTGGGCGTTAAAGTTAAATAACTCAGAAACTACAAAACATTTCAAAGTAAAAAGTTCCAGCATGTGTCTCCACAGTAAGCTGAATTATAAAAAGTGTGAATGGAGTTTCTAGGTGAAAGTGCTTTTTTGACGTGCCAATATCTGCCATTGAGCCCCATTGTAAAATTCTCAAATTTGAAAGCACTATATTTTTAAAACTATGAAACATTTCAAAGATTCCTTTTCAGGCAAACATGTCCACCGTAAGATGAACCTAAGTAGGCTTGAATGGGGTTTCTAGGTGTAAGTATGTAGGACTAGTAGCATGCCAAAGTTTGTGCTATTGCCATTGAGAATGCATTGGGCGTTCAAGTTAAATAACTCAGAAACTACAAAACATTTCAAAGTAAAAAGTTCCAGCATGTGTCTCCACAGTAAGCTGAATTATAAAAAGTGTGAATGGAGTTTCTAGGTGAAAGTGCTTTTTTGACGTGCCAATATCTGCCATTGAGCCCCATTTTAAAATTATCAAATTTGAAAGCACTATATTTCTAAAACTATGAAACATTTCAAAGATTCCTTTTCAGGCAAACATGTCCACCGTAAGATGAACCTAAGTAGGCTTGAATGGGGTTTCTAGGTGTAAGTATGTAGGACTAGTAGCATGCCAAAGTTTGTGCTATTGCCATTGAGAATGCATTGGGCGTTAAAGTTAAATAACTCAGAAACTACAAAACATTTCAAAGTAAAAAGTTCCAGCATGTGTCTCCACAGTAAGCTGAATTATAAAAAGTGTGAATGGAGTTTCTAGGTGAAAGTGCTTTTTTGACGTGCCAATATCTGCCATTGAGCCCCATTGTAAAATTCTCAAATTTGAAAGCACTATATTTCTAAAACTATGAAACATTTCAAAGATTCCTTTTCAGGCAAACATGTCCACCGTAAGATGAACCTAAGTAGGCTTGAATGGGGTTTCTAGGTGTAAGTATGTAGGACTAGTAGCATGCCAAAGTTTGTGCTATTGCCATTGAGAATGCATTGGGCGTTAAAGTTAAATAACTCAGAAACTACAAAACATTTAAAAGTAAAAAGTTCTAGCATGTGTCTCCACAGTAAGCTGAATTTTAAAAAGTGTGAATGGAGTTTCTAGGTGAAAGGGCTTTTTTGACGTGCCAATATCTGCCATTGAGCCCCATTGTAAAATTCTCAAATTTGAAAGCACTATATTTTTAAAACTATGAAACATTTCAAAGATTCCTTTTCAGGCAAACATGTCCACCGTAAGATGAACCTAAGTAGGCTTGAATGGGGTTTCTAGGTGTAAGTATGTAGGACTAGTAGCATGCCAAAGTTTGTGCTATTGCCATTGAGAATGCATTGGGCGTTAAAGTTAAATAACTCAGAAACTACAAAACATTTCAAAGTAAAAAGTTCCAGCATGTGTCTCCACAGTAAGCTGAATTATAAAAAGTGTGAATGGAGTTTCTAGGTGAAAGTGCTTTTTTGACGTGCCAATATCTGCCATTGAGCCCCATTTTAAAATTATCAAATTTGAAAGCACTATATTTCTAAAACTATGAAACATTTCAAAGATTCCTTTTCAGGCAAACATGTCCACCGTAAGATGAACCTACGTAGGCTTGAATGGGGTTTCTAGGTGTAAGTATGTAGGACTAGTAGCATGCCAAAGTTTGTGCTATTGCCATTGAGAATGCATTGGGCGTTAAAGTTAAATAACTCAGAAACTACAAAACATTTCAAAGTAAAAAGTTCCAGCATGTGTCTCCACAGTAAGCTGAATTATAAAAAGTGTGAATGGAGTTTCTAGGTGAAAGTGCTTTTTTGACGTGCCAATATCTGCCATTGAGCCCCATTGTAAAATTCTCAAATTTGAAAGCACTATATTTCTAAAACTATGAAACATTTCAAAGATTCCTTTTCAGGCAAACATGTCCACCGTAAGATGAACCTAAGTAGGCTTGAATGGGGTTTCTAGGTGTAAGTATGTAGGACTAGTAGCATGCCAAAGTTTGTGCTATTGCCATTGAGAATGCATTGGGCGTTAAAGTTAAATAACTCAGAAACTACAAAACATTTCAAAGTAAAAAGTTCCAGCATGTGTCTCCACAGTAAGCTGAATTATAAAAAGTGTGAATGGAGTTTCTAGGTGAAAGTGCTTTTTTGACGTGCCAATATCTGCCATTGAGCCCCATTGTAAAATTCTCAAATTTGAAAGCACTATATTTCTAAAACTATGAAACATTTCAAAGATTCCTTTTCAGGCAAACATGTCCACCGTAAGATGAACCTAAGTAGGCTTGAATGGGGTTTCTAGGTGTAAGTATGTAGGACTAGTAGCATGCCAAAGTTTGTGCTATTGCCATTGAGAATGCATTGGGCGTTAAAGTTAAATAACTCAGAAACTACAAAACATTTCAAAGTAAAAAGTTCCAGCATGTGTCTCCACAGTAAGCTGAATTATAAAAAGTGTGAATGGAGTTTCTAGGTGAAAGTGCTTTTTTGACGTGCCAATATCTGCCATTGAGCCCCATTGTAAAATTCTCAAATTTGAAAGCACTATATTTCTAAAACTATGAAACATTTCAAAGATTCATTTTCAGGCAAACATGTCCACCGTAAGATGAACCTAAGTAGGCTTGAATGGGGTTTCTAGGTGTAAGTATGTAGGACTAGTAGCATGCCAAAGTTTGTGCTATTGCCATTGAGAATGCATTGGGCGTTAAAGTTAAATAACTCAGAAACTACAAAACATTTCAAAGTAAAAAGTTCCAGCATGTGTCTCCACAGTAAGCTGAATTATAAAAAGTGTGAATGGAGTTTCTAGGTGAAAGTGATTTTGACGTACCACTATCTGCCATTATACATTTCTCACATTTAAAGCACTATATTTCTAAAACTATGAAACATTTAAAAGATTCCTTTTCAGGCAAACATGTCCACCGTAAGATGAACCTAAATAGGTTTGAATGGGGATTCTAGGTGTAAGTATGTAGGACTAGTAGCATGCCAAAGTTATAATTTTTTTCGGACGGCATACTATAGCATGTCGTTTTTCGTGATTTTGGACTATTTGAAAAAAAGATGAAAAACATGAAAAAACAACATACTATAGTTCATGGCTTCGGACGGCATACTATAGCATGTCGTTTTTCATGATTTTGGAGGATTTGAAAAAAAGATGAAAATCATGAAAAAACGACATACTATAGTCCATGGTTTGGGACGGCATAATATATTATGTCATATTTTCATGATTTTGGGACACTATGTCAGAGACAGGACTTGAACCTGCAGCCTCCTGATTACCAGGCAGGCTCTGTACCCAGTGAGCCACTGTGCATGCTGTTCTTAAAAGGCCGAATAGATAATGACAGAAGAGCCAGAGACTTGTTTCCATTGTGGTTCATAAACATTCGAGCGTCTAGAGATAAACAACAGCAAAAGAAACAATAGACAAATCTCCTGTTATTTTATTTTTTGTATTTTATTTTTGTATCAATGTTGTACTCAAAGGGAACAGCAGACTGCATTGTGGCAGGTAGCAAGTAGATCAGTGACTTAGCACACTGGCTGCACGCGCCGGCCGGTCGTGTATAGTCGGCACAGCCGGACAGCCAATGAAACGAAGGCTTGCCTTTGTTGCCAGGCAGTTTTGCCATCTTTTTCACCCAATCAGAATTTTTCACTTTTCTTTGTAGGGATTTGGAGACTGGAGTTCGATTCCCCCTCATGGAAGATAGATCCATAGTTAAAGTTAGTTTTTGACCAGTTAACTGCCTGGTAATTGCATACCTGGATGTAAAATAATAATAAAATATGTTGAGTTGTAATTGTACCACTGTGTCTGTGACTTATTTCTCTGCCCTTGATTTTCTATACTGCTGTAAATTTACATTGTCAGTAGTTATGATTGAATTGATGAATTTGGATAATTCTTTCCATCTAGATGACCAAGTTGGGTCCGGGGACCCTCAGGGGTCCTTGAGGGAGTTCCAGGGGGTCCCCATGCAGCTAAATGATAGTTAGTAACCAAATGGACCGTTATGGTTCTGTAACTCAGAGTGTACAAATGGAACCAAATGGTTCCATTTGTACACTCATAGTTAAATTAACATTGATTTAAAAACATAAATTGGGGGACCCAGAGATAGAAATACCAGAAATGGGGGTCCGTAGACTAATGCATGTCAAACTGGGGGGGGTCCTTGAAATTAAACGGGTTGAGAATCACTGCTATAGCCGGGGAAAAAAGGAAAGAATATCTCTTATGGGGGGGTCCCTGGCATATGTTTTCAAATGGGGGTCTGCGGGCTAATTAGTGTCAATTTGGGGGTCCTTGACATGAAAAAGTTTGGGAACCATTGGTAGATAGCAGTAGTACTCATCATCATTGCCATCTAGTGGCTGTTATAAATCATAGCACAGCAAATGGAAGGCAGCCTCTGTAGACATTTTTAAAGCTCAGCTCAAGACCCACTTCTACACCCTTGCTTTTAATTGATTTATTTGTCTTTTTAAAATGTTATTCATGTCCTCACTGTATTGTTTATGCCCTGCCGTTCTTTCTTTTTTGTGTAAAGCACTTTGAGCTGCATTTCATGTCATGAAAGGTGCTATACAAATAAAGTTTTATTATTATTTTGTATTAGCAACAAAACATTTCTGTTGAACTCTGTGAAATTACACAACTCTTATATACATACAAAGATAAAGATAAATAGTATTAGAAAATAGATAAAATATCAAAAAACTGTGGGATACAATATATAGTGCAAATGTATCGGCTAGCAGCAGTTGAAATCCCATCCTAAAAATAAAACGTATTGAATGTATTGCTCTGTTTATGTAACAGAATTTCTTTATACAGATGTAATTTGCTGTAAGCAGTGTAGGGGTATAAACAGTGTACACACAATGATTTGTATTCCTTAAGGTGCTTCCATTCCATTCTTTTCAGAGTGCATTCTCTCTCTATGAAAAAAGTTTTAGTCATTTGTTTTTATCAACACTTGTATGTGTGTGAGTGCATGTGTGCATGCGTGTGTGTGTTCCTCAGGCACAGTAGAGGCGTTTGATTGATTGATTGAAAATTGTATTAACAGTTTGCAGAATTACAGTACATTTCAAGCACAAACTCAATACAAAGGCTGTTAACTGTGAGTGGACGACCCAATTAAGCATTACACTTGTTTACAACAGGGTCCACCATGTTCAATTCATCAAAGACAGACAGTTGGACTGTGAGGTGATGTGGCAGCCCTCCTCCTCGCCTCCAGAAGGAGACTTTGACCTGTGCGTCCATGAAGGCAGCGCCCAACGCCTGCACTGCGTCGCCAAGGTCTGCCGCTCACTCACTCGTTAACTAAAACACCTAAAACAGGCAGGGAAAGCATATTGTTTTTTAAATGACCGGTTAGTTTGATTAGAAAGTTCTGCATTGTCTCTATAACTCATGCATCAAATCACAAAACGTGTCGGCTGAGTAGAGATACAGAATGGATTCTTCTAATGGTTTGTTTGATTTATTGATTGAATACTTTAATAACAGCTTGCAAAGAAGTACAGAGATACAGATAATGCTAAAAGGATAACACAGGCCTTGTTTCCATTCTGGTTCTATGTATTCAACTCATCAAGCGTGGGCAGTGTGTGTACTATACAGGCTACACATCTGTCAGACCCCACTTCTGCATTGCTGTACTGAAACGTCACACCTGTCCTCAGACGATTGAGGGTTGTCCACTCCATGCAGGGCAGGTGCTGGCTGGCCAGGAACATCTGTGGGATCCTTGATGTAGTGGTGAAGCCTGGATGTTCTGCTGCCTTGCACTGATCCCTCCATCTCGCCATCACCCAGGAAGCCTTGGAGGTGTCAGCTGGTGTTGTGTGAAGCAGTTCCTGAGCCTGTGTGGCAAAGGGGCACAGGGACTGGTGTTTTAAGGATTATGTTATACTTTAGCTATTGAAAAATAGCAGATCTACAAGCTCATAGCGCAGTGCTGCACTACGAGCTTGTAGATCTGCTATGTTTGGAAAATCTTGAAAATGTGGCGCAAATATTAGAATATATATTCTTTCAGAGCGAACGTTTTAAACTCCAATCTTTGCTTACGGGGGAAGACGACTTGCAGCAAGCTATACACCTTGAAAAGTACAGTCATGACTCTTACTAAACACCAAAACTCAAGTGTACACTTAAACTGTATGTTGGCTTGTTTACTGTTGAGTGAGAGACCCACAGTTTGGAAAACACTGCATTAGCTGTCTGGGTGTTATACATATTGATATGACAATTAAAATTGTATTGCTATATCACACAAATTATGTTGTATTACTGTTGTATGGTAGACAATATATTTGGGTTTCAAGTGTGGTCATCTGAACACAGCGTCTTTACACTCTAGTGAAATAGTGCATTTCATATTTAATGTAAACATACAAAGAGGACTAAGGTGAGGCAGTCAGCAGGTCACAGCGCTGTAGGGCTTCGAACCCTATATCCAGCAGAAGCTCGGATAGTACTCTACCAGTGCTTTTTTTGCTTTGCAACACCATGCCTTTACTTGCATGTGAATTATTGATGACACCATGATAGGAGTACAATAACTTTGCATTGTGAATAAAACATATTAACCACAGTGTGGTTGCAGTGTAATGCTAACGATGTAATCACAGGGCTGTCTGCTTCATGTATTATAATTAAAAGTGCATTCTGGTATTGTGAATCAATGTACTTAAATGAAAGCACCAACTTCAGTGTTTACTGACTGGCCTATAATAACAATATAGCCTCCAATAGCACAGCGAGGGGTCCGGGGACCCCCAGATTTTGTAAATAGCATCAACATCAGCTAAAGCCACTATAAAGCCTATTTGAAACTAGGCGATCTACGAGCTTGTTGATCAGCTATTTTCAACAAATCAGACCATTAAACTCAGTCAAATAAATGTTAAATCATGAAATATAACATCGGGTCTTGTGTAGGGTCTAAGGAGTAAACACTGATACAGTGAGTTATTATTTTGTCTGCTGGTTGCACGAGTTCAGCCCCATGTACAGTAACAGCTCAGCACAGTACTCTTATTAACAGATCCCTGATCGATCTAAAAACGAATCCACTACATTCACCAAATCACCAAGACATATAAGCATTAAAACGTTTCCTTTGACAAGTCAGAGAGTGATCTGTTCGTGCCCCATTGAGCCATACAACGTCTGTTTACGTTACGATGATGCTAACACGCTAATTCGATTAGCATCCCTTCCTTTGTCAAAGACGTGCAAAATAAAAAATCTGTCAATGTATACACATTATGTTACACGTCTTTATCGGCGTTTCTGTGGTCGAGACAATGCATTGTACCGACCTGTCAGTTTCTGCTGCTGCTCGGGACTTCATGTATATGACGTAAACATTAAACAGGCAGAGAGACATATATGAATCCAGGCATTAATCTCGTCCAAAAATATATAAAACGTAAACGCCAAAATCGCGAGAGAGTCAGCTATTCATTACAAAATATTTCACAGACCTTGATGTGATTGTTCGCTGTGATAAAGTAACACAAAGGTGATGATGATGATGAGTAAGGAAAAAATACAACGAGACCAGAGGATAAACATAACTCGAGAGAAGAAGAACAGAGGCATTTGGCAGTGACATTCAGAACAGCGCCACAGCCAGCCCATCCACACCCACTCTGTGGCCAGACGTATATTACATCGGCAGTGAGATTAGGACAGCGCCACAGCCAGCCCATCCACACCCACTCTGTGGCCAGACATATATTACATCGGTACCGAAGTTTAGGACAGCGCCGCGGCCGCCGTCCGCACCCACGTTGCGGCCGGAAGCGGTACTGCACCCGTAGTGAAAATTCACTACCGTAGAGAATGAATGGGACCTCGTTTAGGGCCGTTTAGCTAAACAATACGCGACGGCCGCGCGCCGGAGATAGTGGGTTCAAACCCCACTCAAATCTTTACTTGCCAAAATCTGCCATTGACCCCCATTGTAAAATTCTCAAATTTGAAAGCACTATATTTCTAAAACTATGAAACATTTCAAAGATTCCTTTTCAGGCAAACATGTCCACCGTAATATGAACCTAAGTACGCTTGAATGGGGTTTCTAGGTGTAAGTATGTAGGACTAGTAGCATGCCAAAGTTTGTGCTATTGCCATTGAGAATGCATTGGGCGTTAAAGTCACTCAGAAACTACAAAACATTTCAAAGTAAAAAGTTCCAGCATGTGTCTCCACAGTAAGCTGAATTATAAAAAGTGTGAATGGAGTTTCTATGTGAAAGTGCTTTTTTGACGTGCCAATATCTGCCATTGAGCCCCATTGTAAAATTCTCAAATTTGAAAGCACTATATTTCTAAAACTATGAAACATTTCAAAGATTCCTTTTCAGGCAAACATGTCCACCGTAAGATGAACCTAAGTTGCCTTTTTTCATCTTAGAAATATTGCACGAATCAGAGCCTATTTGTCACTGGACGATGCAAAAACGCTAATCCACGCCTTTGTTTTTTCTCGGCTTGATTACTGCAATGCACTTTTTTCTGGATTGCCTAAGAAATCAACTGACAGATTACAACTTGTCCAAAATGCAGCAGCCAGAGTCTTAACTAGAACTAAGATGAGAGAACATATTACTCCAGTCTTGGCCTCATTGCACTGGCTTCCGGTTGTTTTTAGGATTGATTTTAAAATTCTTTTACTTGTTTATAAAGCTCTCAATGGTCTCGCACCTTCCTACCTACATGACTGCCTGCCGAAATATGTCCCAAACCGCCCCCTAAGGTCTTCCACTGCTGGCCTGCTCGCTTTGCCTAAAAAAATGGCAACTAAAAAATACGGGGAAGCAGCTTTTTGCTTCTACGGGCCGACGGCGTGGAACAAACTCCCACTGTACCTTCGACAGGCAGCCTCTGTAGACATTTTTAAAGCTCAGCTCAAGACCCACTTTTACACCCTTGCTTTTAATTGATTTATCTGTCTTTTAAAAAAAATGTTATTCATGTCCTCACTGTATTGTTTATGCCCTGCTTTTCTTTTATTTTTTGTGTAAAGCACTTTGAGCTGCATTTCATGTCATGAAAGGTGCTATACAAATAAAGTTTTATTATTATTATTATTATTATTATTATTAAGTAGGCTTGAATGGGGTTTCTAGGTGTAAGTATGTAGGACTAGTAGCATGCCAAAGTTTGTGCTATTGCCATTGAGAATGCATTGGGCGTTAAAGTTAAATAACTCAGAAACTACAAAACATTTCAAAGTAAAAAGTTCCAGCATGTGTCTCCACAGTAAGCTGAATTATAAAACGTGTGAATGGAGTTTCTAGGTGAAAGTGATTTTGACGTGCCACTATCTGCCATTATACATTTCTCACATTTAAAGCACTATATTTCTAAAACTATGAAACATTTCAAAGATTCCTTTTCAGGCAAACATGTCCACCGTAAGATGAACCTAAATAGGTTTGAATGGGGATTCTAGGTGTAAGTATGTAGGACTAGTAGCATGCCAAAGTTATAATTTTCTTCAGACGGCATACTATAGCATGTCGTTTTTCGTGATTTTGGACTATTTGAAAAAAAGATGAAAATCATGAAAAAACGACATACTATAGTTCATGGCTTCGGACGGCATAATATATTATGTCATATTTTCATGATTTTGGGACACTATGTCAGAGCCAGGACTTGAACCTGCAGCCTCCTGATTACCAGGCAGGCTCCCAGTGAGCCACTGTGCATGCTGTTCTTAAAAGGCCGATTAGATAATGACAGAAGAGCCAGAGACTTGTTTCCATTGTGGTTCATAAACATTCGAGCGTCTAGAGATAAACAACAGCAAAAGAAACAAAAGACAAATCTCCTGTTTTTTTATTTTTTGTATTTTATTTTTGTATCAATGTTGTACTCAAAGGGAACAGCAGACTGCATTGTGGCAGGTAGCAAGTAGATCATTGACTTAGCACACTGGCTGCATGATCTGGAGATAGTGGGTTCAAACCCCACTCAAATCTTTACTTGCCAAAATCTGCCATTGACCCCATTTCTGAATTTCTCAAATTTAAAAGCACTATATTTCTAAAACTATGAAACATTTCAAAGATTCCTTTTCAGGCAAACATGTCCACCGTAAGATGAACCTAAGTAGGCTTGAATGGGGTTTCTAGGTGTAAGTATGTAGGACTAGTAGCATGCCAAAGTTTGTGCTATTGCCATTGAGAATGCATTGGGCGTTAAAGTTAAATAACTCAGAAACTACAAAACATTTCAAAGTAAAAAGTTCCAGCATGTGTCTCCACAGTAAGCTGAATTATAAAACGTGTGAATGGAGTTTCTAGGTGAAAGTGCTTTTTTGACGTGCCAATATCTGCCATTGAGCCCCATTGTAAAATTCTCAAATTTGAAAGCACTATATTTCTAAAACTATGAAACATTTCAAAGATTCCTTTTCAGGCAAACATGTCCACCGTAAGATGAACCTAAGTAGGCTTGAATGGGGTTTCTAGGTGTAAGTATGTAGGACTAGTAGCATGCCAAAGTTTGTGCTATTGCCATTGAGAATGCATTGGGAGTTAAAGTTAAATAACTCAGAAACTACAAAACATTTCAAAGTAAAAAGTTCCAGCATGTGTCTCCACAGTAAGCTGAATTATAAAAAGTGTGAATGGAGTTTCTAGGTGAAAGTGCTTTTTTGACGTGCCAATATCTGCCATTGAGCCCCATTGTAAAATTCTCAAATTTGAATTCACTATATTTCTAAAACTATGAAACATTTCAAAGATTCCTTTTCAGGCAAACATGTCCACCGTAAGATGAACCTAAGTAGGCTTGAATGGGGTTTCTAGGTGTAAGTATGTAGGACTAGTAGCATGCCAAAGTTTGTGCTATTGCCATTGAGAATGCATTGGGCGTTAAAGTTAAATAACTCAGAAACTACAAAACATTTCAAAGTAAAAAGTTCCAGCATGTGTCTCCACAGTAAGCTGAATTATAAAACGTGTGAATGGAGTTTCTAGGTGAAAGTGCTTTTTTGACGTGCCAATATCTGCCATTGAGCCCCATTGTAAAATTCTCAAATTTGAAAGCACTATATTTCTAAAACTATGAAACATTTCAAAGATTCCTTTTCAGGCAAACATGTCCACCGTAAGATGAACCTAAGTAGGCTTGAATGGGGTTTCTAGGTGTAAGTATGTAGGACTAGTAGCATGCCAAAGTTTGTGCTATTGCCATTGAGAATGCATTGGGCGTTAAAGTTAAATAACTCAGAAACTACAAAACATTTCAAAGTAAAAAGTTCCAGCATGTGTCTCCACAGTAAGCTGAATTATAAAAAGTGTGAATGGAGTTTCTAGGTGAAAGTGCTTTTTTGACGTGCCAATATCTGCCATTGAGCCCCATTGTAAAATTCTCAAATTTGAAAGCACTATATTTCTAAAACTATGAAACATTTCAAAGATTCCTTTTCAGGCAAACATGTCCACCGTAAGATGAACCTAAGTAGGCTTGAATGGGGTTTCTAGGTGTAAGTATGTAGGACTAGTAGCATGCCAAAGTTTGTGCTATTGCCATTGAGAATGCATTGGGCGTTAAAGTTAAATAACTCAGAAACTACAAAACATTTCAAAGTAAAAAGTTCCAGCATGTGTCTCCACAGTAAGCTGAATTATAAAAAGTGTGAATGGAGTTTCTAGGTGAAAGGGCTTTTTTGACGTGCCAATATCTGCCATTGAGCCCCATTGTAAAATTCTCAAATTTGAAAGCACTATATTTCTAAAACTATGAAACATTTCAAAGATTCCTTTTCAGGCAAACATGTCCACCGTAAGATGAACCTAAGTAGGCTTGAATGGGGTTTCTAGGTGTAAGTATGTAGGACTAGTAGCATGCCAAAGTTTGTGCTATTGCCATTGAGAATGCATTGGGCGTTAAAGTTAAATAACTCAGAAACTACAAAACATTTCAAAGTAAAAAGTTCCAGCATGTGTCTCCACAGTAAGCTGAATTATAAAAAGTGTGAATGGAGTTTCTAGGTGAAAGTGCTTTTTTGACGTGCCAATATCTGCCATTGAGCCCCATTGTAAAATTCTCAAATTTGAAAGCACTATATTTCTAAAACTATGAAACATTTCAAAGATTCCTTTTCAGGCAAACATGTCCACCGTAAGATGAACCTAAGTAGGCTTGAATGGGGTTTCTAGGTGTAAGTATGTAGGACTAGTAGCATGCCAAAGTTTGTGCTATTGCCATTGAGAATGCATTGGGCGTTAAAGTTAAATAACTCAGAAACTACAAAACATTTCAAAGTAAAAAGTTCCAGCATGTGTCTCCACGGTAAGCTGAATTATAAAAAGTGTGAATGGAGTTTCTAGGTGAAAGTGCTTTTTTGACGTGCCAATATCTGCCATTGAGCCCCATTGTAAAATTATCAAATTTGAAAGCACTATATTTCTAAAACTATGAAACATTTCAAAGATTCCTTTTCAGGCAAACATGTCCACCGTAAGATGAACCTAAGTAGGCTTGAATGGGGTTTCTAGGTGTAAGTATGTAGGACTAGTAGCATGCCAAAGTTTGTGCTATTGCCATTGAGAATGCATTGGGCATTAAAGTTAAATAACTCAGAAACTACAAAACATTTCAAAGTAAAAAGTTCCAGCATGTGTCTCCACAGTAAGCTGAATTATAAAAAGTGTGAATGGAGTTTCTAGGTGAAAGGGCTTTTTTGACGTGCCAATATCTGCCATTGAGCCCCATTGTAAAATTATCAAATTTGAAAGCACTATATTTCTAAAACTATGAAACATTTCAAAGATTCCTTTTCAGGCAAACATGTCCACCGTAAGATGAACCTAAGTAGGCTTGAATGGGGTTTCTAGGTGTAAGTATACGTAGGACTAGTAGCATGCCAAAGTTTGTGCTATTGCCATTGAGAATGCATTGGGCGTTAAAGTTAAATAACTCAGAAACTACAAAACATTTCAAAGTAAAAAGTTCCAGCATGTGTCTCCACAGTAAGCTGAATTATAAAAAGTGTGAATGGAGTTTCTAGGTGAAAGTGATTTTGACGTACCACTATCTGCCATTATAAATTTCTCACATTTAAAGCACTATATTTCTAAAACTATGAAACATTTAAAAGATTCCTTTTCAGGCAAACATGTCCACCGTAAGATGAACCTAAATAGGTTTGAATGGGGATTCTAGGTGTAAGTATGTAGGACTAGTAGCATGCCAAAGTTATAATTTTTTTCGGACGGCATACTATAGCATGTCGTTTTTCGTGATTTTGGACTATTTGGAAAAAAGATGAAAATCATGAAAAAACAACATACTATAGTTCATGGCTTCGGACGAAATACTATAGCATGTCGTTTTTCATGATTTTGGAGGATTTGAAAAAAAGATGAAAATCATGAAAAAACGACAAACTATAGTCCATGGTTTGGGACGGCATAATATATTATGTCATATTTTCATGATTTTGGGACACTATGTCAGAGACAGGACTTGAACCTGCAGCCTCCTGATTACCAGGCAGGCTCTGTACCCAGTGAGCCACTGTGCATGCTGTTCTTAAAAGGCCGAATAGATAATGACAGAAGAGCCAGAGACTTGTTTCCATTGTGGTTCATAAACATTCGAGCGTCTAGAGATAAACAACAGCAAAAGAAACAATAGACAAATCTCCTGTTATTTTATTTTTTGTATTTTATTTTTGTATCAATGTTGTACTCAAAGGGAACAGCAGACTGCATTGTGGCAGGTAGCAAGTAGATCAGTGACTTAGCACACTGGCTGCATGATCTGATCTGGAGATAGTGGGTTCAAACCCCACTCAAATCATTACTTGCCAAAATCTGCCATTGACCCCCATTGTAAAATTCTCAAATTTGAAAGCACTATATTTCTAAAACTATGAAACATTTCAAAGATTCCTTTTCAGGCAAACATGTCCACCGTAAGATGAACCTAAGTAGGCTTGAATGGGGTTTCTAGGTGTAAGTATGTAGGACTAGTAGCATGCCAAAGTTTGTGCTATTGCCATTGAGAATGCATTGGGCGTTAAAGTTAAATAACTCAGAAACTACAAAACATTTCAAAGTAAAAAGTTCCAGCATGTGTCTCCACAGTAAGCTGAATTATAAAAAGTGTGAATGGAGTTTCTAGGTGAAAGTGCTTTTTTGACGTGCCAATATCTGCCATTGAGCCCCATTGTAAAATTCTCAAATTTGAAAGCACTATATTTCTAAAACTATGAAACATTTCAAAGATTCCTTTTCAGGCAAACATGTCCACCGTAAGATGAACCTAAGTAGGCTTGAATGGGGATTCTAGGTGTAAGTATGTAGGACTAGTAGCATGCCAAAGTTATAATTTTCTTCAGACGGCATACTATAGCATGTCGTTTTTCGTGATTTTGGACTATTTGAAAAAAAGATGAAAATCATGAAAAAACGACATACTATAGTTCATGGCTTCGGACGGCATAATATATTATGTCATATTTTCATGATTTTGGGACACTATGTCAGAGCCAGGACTTGAACCTGCAGCCTCCTGATTACCAGGCAGGCTCCCAGTGAGCCACTGTGCATGCTGTTCTTAAAAGGCCGATTAGATAATGACAGAAGAGCCAGAGACTTGTTTCCATTGTGGTTCATAAACATTCGAGCGTCTAGAGATAAACAACAGCAAAAGAAACAATAGACAAATCTCCTGTTTTTTTATTTTTTTTATTTTATTTTTGTATCAATGTTGTACTCAAAGTATGTAGGACTAGTAGCATGCCAAAGTTTGTGCTATTGCCATTGAGAATGCATTGGGCGTTAAAGTTAAATAACTCAGAAACTACAAAACATTTCAAAGTAAAAAGTTCCAGCATGTGTCTCCACAGTAAGCTGAATTATAAAACGTGTGAATGGAGTTTCTAGGTGAAAGTGATTTTGTCGTGCCACTATCTGCCATTATAAATTTCTCACATTTAAAGCACTATATTTCTAAAACTATTAAACATTTCAAAGATTCCTTTTCAGGCAAACATGTCCACCGTAAGATGAACCTAAATAGGTTTGAATGGGGATTCTAGGTGTAAGTATCTAGGACTAGTAGCATGCCAAAGTTATAATTTTCTTCAGACGGCATACTATAGCATGTCGTTTTTCGTGATTTTGGACTATTTGAAAAAAAGATGAAAATCATGAAAAAACGACATACTATAGTTCATGGCTTCGGACGGCATAATATATTATGTCATATTTTCATGATTTTGGGACACTATGTCAGAGCCAGGACTTGAACCTGCAGCCTCCTGATTACCAGGCAGGCTCCCAGTGAGCCACTGTGCATGCTGTTCTTAAAAGGCCGATTAGATAATGACAGAAGAGCCAGAGACTTGTTTCCATTGTGGTTCATAAACATTCGAGCGTCTAGAGATAAACAACAGCAAAAGAAACAATAGACAAATCTCCTGTTTTTTTATTTTTTGTATTTTATTTTTGTATCAATGTTGTACTCAAAGGGAACAGCAGACTGCATTGTGGCAGGTAGCAAGTAGATCATTGACTTAGCACACTGGCTGCATGATCTGGAGATAGTGGGTTCAAACCCCACTCAAATCTTTACTTGCCAAAATCTGCCATTGACCCCATTTCTGAATTTCTCAAATTTAAAAGCACTATATTTCTAAAACTATGAAACATTTCAAAGATTCCTTTTCAGGCAAACATGTCCACCGTAAGATGAACCTAAGTAGGCTTGAATGGGGTTTCTAGGTGTAAGTATGTAGGACTAGTAGCATGCCAAAGTTTGTGCTATTGCCATTGAGAATGCATTGGGCGTTAAAGTTAAATAACTCAGAAACTACAAAACATTTCAAAGTAAAAAGTTCCAGCATGTGTCTCCACAGTAAGCTGAATTATAAAACGTGTGAATGGAGTTTCTAGGTGAAAGTGCTTTTTTGACGTGCCAATATCTGCCATTGAGCCCCATTGTAAAATTCTCAAATTTGAAAGCACTATATTTCTAAAACTATGAAATATTTCAAAGATTCCTTTTCAGGCAAACATGTCCACCGTAAGATTAACCTAAGTAGGCTTGAATGGGGTTTCTAGGTGTAAGTATGTAGGACTAGTAGCATGCCAAAGTTTGTGCTATTGCCATTGAGAATGCATTGGGAGTTAAAGTTAAATAACTCAGAAACTACAAAACATTTCAAAGTAAAAAGTTCCAGCATGTGTCTCCACAGTAAGCTGAATTATAAAAATGTGAATGGAGTTTCTAGGTGAAAGTGCTTTTTTGACGTGCCAATATCTGCCATTGAGCCCCATTGTAAAATTCTCAAATTTGAAAGCACTATATTTCTAAAACTATGAAACATTTCAAAGATTCCTTTTCAGGCAAACATGTCCACCGTAAGATGAACCTAAGTAGGCTTGAATGGGGTTTCTAGGTGTAAGTATGTAGGACTAGTAGCATGCCAAAGTTTGTGCTATTGCCATTGAGAATGCATTGGGCGTTAAAGTTAAATAACTCAGAAACTACAAAACATTTCAAAGTAAAAAGTTCCAGCATGTGTCTCCACAGTAAGCTGAATTATAAAAAGTGTGAATGGAGTTTCTAGGTGAAAGTGCTTTTTTGACGTGCCAATATCTGCCATTGAGGTCCATTGTAAAATTCTCAAATTTGAAAGCACTATATTTCTAAAACTATGAAACATTTCAAAGATTCCTTTTCAGGCAAACATGTCCACCGTAAGATGAACCTAAGTAGGCTTGAATGGGGTTTCTAGGTGTAAGTATGTAGGACTAGTAGCATGCCAAAGTTTGTGCTATTGCCATTGAGAATGCATTGGGCGTTAAAGTTAAATAACTCAGAAACTACAAAACATTTCAAAGTAAAAAGTTCCAGCATGTGTCTCCACAGTAAGCTGAATTATAAAAAGTGTGAATGGAGTTTCTAGGTGAAAGTGCTTTTTTGACGTGCCAATATCTGCCATTGAGCCCCATTGTAAAATTATCAAATTTGAAAGCACTATATTTCTAAAACTATGAAACATTTCAAAGATTCCTTTTCAGGCAAACATGTCCACCGTAAGATGAACCTAAGTAGGCTTGAATGGGGTTTCTAGGTGTAAGTATGTAGGACTAGTAGCATGCCAAAGTTTGTGCTATTGCCATTGAGAATGCATTGGGCATTAAAGTTAAATAACTCAGAAACTACAAAACATTTCAAAGTAAAAAGTTCCAGCATGTGTCTCCACAGTAAGCTGAATTATAAAAAGTGTGAATGGAGTTTCTAGGTGAAAGTGCTTTTTTGACGTGCCAATATCTGCCATTGAGCCCCATTGTAAAATTCTCAAATTTGAAAGCACTATATTTCTAAAACTATGAAACATTTCAAAGATTCCTTTTCAGGCAAACATGTCCACCGTAAGATGAACCTAAGTAGGCTTGAATGGGGTTTCTAGGTGTAAGTATGTAGGACTAGTAGCATGCCAAAGTTTGTGCTATTGCCATTGAGAATGCATTGGGAGTTAAAGTTAAATAACTCAGAAACTACAAAACATTTCAAAGTAAAAAGTTCCAGCATGTGTCTCCACAGTAAGCTGAATTATACAAAGTGTGAATGGAGTTTCTAGGTGAAAGTGCTTTTTTGACGTGCCAATATCTGCCATTGAGCCCCATTGTAAAATTCTCAAATTTGAAAGCACTATATTTCTAAAACTATGAAACATTTCAAAGATTCCTTTTCAGGCAAACATGTCCACCGTAAGATGAACCTAAGTAGGCTTGAATGGGGTTTCTAGGTGTAAGTATGTAGGACTAGTAGCATGCCAAAGTTTGTGCTATTGCCATTGAGAATGCATTGGGCGTTAAAGTTAAATAACTCAGAAACTACAAAACATTTCAAAGTAAAAAGTTCCATCATGTGTCTCCACGGTAAGCTGAATTATAAAAAGTGTGAATGGAGTTTCTAGGTAAAAGTGCTTTTTTGACGTGCCAATATCTGCCATTGAGCCCCATTGTAAAATTATCAAATTTGAAAGCACTATATTTCTAAAACTATGAGACATTTCAAAGATTCCTTTTCAGGCAAACATGTCCACCGTAAGATGAACCTAAGTAGGCTTGAATGGGGTTTCTAGGTGTAAGTATGTAGGACTAGTAGCATGCCAAAGTTTGTGCTATTGCCATTGAGAATGCATTGGGCGTTAAAGTTAAATAACTCAGAAACTTCAAAACATTTCAAAGTAAAAAGTTCCAGCATGTGTCTCCACAGTAAGCTGAATTATAAAACGTGTGAATGGAGTTTCTAGGTGAAAGTGCTTTTTTGACGTGCCAATATCTGCCATTGAGCCCCATTGTAAAATTCTCAAATTTGAAAGCACTATATTTCTAAAACTATGAAACATTTCAAAGATTCCTTTTCAGGCAAACATGTCCACCGTAAGATGAACCTAAGTAGGCTTGAATGGGGTTTCTAGGTGTAAGTATGTAGGACTAGTAGCATGCCAAAGTTTGTGCTATTGCCATTGAGAATGCATTGGGCGTTAAAGTTGAATAACTCAGAAACTACAAAACATTTCAAAGTAAAAAGTTCCAGCATGTGTCTCCACAGTAAGCTGAATTATAAAAAGTGTGAATGGAGTTTCTAGGTGAAAGTGCTTTTTTGACGTGCCAATATCTGCCATTGAGCCCCATTGTAAAATTCTCAAATTTGAAAGCACTATATTTCTAAAACTATGAAACATTTCAAAGATTCCTTTTCAGGCAAACATGTCCACCGTAAGATGAACCTAAGTAGGCTTGAATGGGGTTTCTAGGTGTAAGTATGTAGGACTAGTAGCATGCCAAAGTTTGTGCTATTGCCATTGAGAATGCATTGGGCGTTAAAGTTAAATAACTCAGAAACTACAAAACATTTCAAAGTAAAAAGTTCCAGCATGTGTCTCCACGGTAAGCTGAATTATAAAAAGTGTGAATGGAGTTTCTAGGTGAAAGTGCTTTTTTGACGTGCCAATATCTGCCATTGAGCCCCATTGTAAAATTATCAAATTTGAAAGCACTATATTTCTAAAACTATGAAACATTTCAAAGATTCCTTTTCAGGCAAACATGTCCACCGTAAGATGAACCTAAGTAGGCTTGAATGGGGTTTCTAGGTGTAAGTATGTAGGACTAGTAGCATGCCAAAGTTTGTGCTATTGCCATTGAGAATGCATTGGGCGTTAAAGTTAAATAACTCAGAAACTTCAAAACATTTCAAAGTAAAAAGTTCCAGCATGTGTCTCCACAGTAAGCTGAATTATAAAACGTGTGAATGGAGTTTCTAGGTGAAAGTGCTTTTTTGACGTGCCAATATCTGCCATTGAGCCCCATTGTAAAATTCTCAAATTTGAAAGCACTATATTTCTAAAACTATGAAACATTTCAAAGATTCCTTTTCAGGCAAACATGTCCACCGTAAGATGAACCTAAGTAGGCTTGAATGGGGTTTCTAGGTGTAAGTATGTAGGACTAGTAGCATGCCAAAGTTTGTGCTATTGCCATTGAGAATGCATTGGGCGTTAAAGTTAAATAACTCAGAAACTACAAAACATTTCAAAGTAAAAAGTTCCAGCATGTGTCTCCACAGTAAGCTGAATTATAAAACGTGTGAATGGAGTTTCTAGGTGAAAGTGCTTTTTTGACGTGCCAATATCTGCCATTGAGCCCCATTGTAAAATTCTCAAATTTGAAAGCACTATATTTCTAAAACTATGAAACATTTCAAAGATTCCTTTTCAGGCAAACATGTCCACCGTAAGATGAACCTAAGTAGGCTTGAATGGGGTTTCTAGGTGTAAGTATGTAGGACTAGTAGCATGCCAAAGTTTGTGCTATTGCCATTGAGAATGCATTGGGCGTTAAAGTTAAATAACTCAGAAACTACAAAACATTTCAAAGTAAAAAGTTCCAGCATGTGTCTCCACAGTAAGCTGAATTATAAAAAGTGTGAATGGAGTTTCTAGGTGAAAGTGCTTTTTTGACGTGCCAATATCTGCCATTGAGCCCCATTGTAAAATTCTCAAATTTGAAAGCACTATATTTCTAAAACTATGAAACATTTCAAAGATTCCTTTTCAGGCAAACATGTCCACCGTAAGATGAACCTAAGTAGGCTTGAATGGGGTTTCTAGGTGTAAGTATGTAGGACTAGTAGCATGCCAAAGTTTGTGCTATTGCCATTGAGAATGCATTGGGAGTTAAAGTTAAATAACTCAGAAACTACAAAACATTTCAAAGTAAAAAGTTCCAGCATGTGTCTCCACAGTAAGCTGAATTATAAAAAGTGTGAATGGAGTTTCTAGGTGAAAGTGCTTTTTTGACGTGCCAATATCTGCCATTGAGCCCCATTGTAAAATTATCAAATTTGAAAGCACTATATTTCTAAAACTATGAAACATTTCAAAGATTCCTTTTCAGGCAAACATGTCCACCGTAAGATGAACCTAAGTAGGCTTGAATGGGGTTTCTAGGTGTAAGTATGTAGGACTAGTAGCATGCCAAAGTTTGTGCTATTGCCATTGAGAATGCATTGGGCATTAAAGTTAAATAACTCAGAAACTACAAAACATTTCAAAGTAAAAAGTTCCAGCATGTGTCTCCACAGTAAGCTGAATTATAAAAAGTGTGAATGGAGTTTCTAGGTGAAAGTGCTTTTTTGACGTGCCAATATCTGCCATTGAGCCCCATTGTAAAATTCTCAAATTTGAAAGCACTATATTTCTAAAACTATGAAACATTTCAAAGATTCCTTTTCAGGCAAACATGTCCACCGTAAGATGAACCTAAGTAGGCTTGAATGGGGTTTCTAGGTGTAAGTATGTAGGACTAGTAGCATGCCAAAGTTTGTGCTATTGCCATTGAGAATGCATTGGGAGTTAAAGTTAAATAACTCAGAAACTACAAAACATTTCAAAGTAAAAAGTTCCAGCATGTGTCTCCACAGTAAGCTGAATTATACAAAGTGTGAATGGAGTTTCTAGGTGAAAGTGCTTTTTTGACGTGCCAATATCTGCCATTGAGCCCCATTGTAAAATTCTCAAATTTGAAAGCACTATATTTCTAAAACTATGAAACATTTCAAAGATTCCTTTTCAGGCAAACATGTCCACCGTAAGATGAACCTAAGTAGGCTTGAATGGGGTTTCTAGGTGTAAGTATGTAGGACTAGTAGCATGCCAAAGTTTGTGCTATTGCCATTGAGAATGCATTGGGCGTTAAAGTTAAATAACTCAGAAACTACAAAACATTTCAAAGTAAAAAGTTCCATCATGTGTCTCCACGGTAAGCTGAATTATAAAAAGTGTGAATGGAGTTTCTAGGTAAAAGTGCTTTTTTGACGTGCCAATATCTGCCATTGAGCCCCATTGTAAAATTATCAAATTTGAAAGCACTATATTTCTAAAACTATGAGACATTTCAAAGATTCCTTTTCAGGCAAACATGTCCACCGTAAGATGAACCTAAGTAGGCTTGAATGGGGTTTCTAGGTGTAAGTATGTAGGACTAGTAGCATGCCAAAGTTTGTGCTATTGCCATTGAGAATGCATTGGGCGTTAAAGTTAAATAACTCAGAAACTTCAAAACATTTCAAAGTAAAAAGTTCCAGCATGTGTCTCCACAGTAAGCTGAATTATAAAACGTGTGAATGGAGTTTCTAGGTGAAAGTGCTTTTTTGACGTGCCAATATCTGCCATTGAGCCCCATTGTAAAATTCTCAAATTTGAAAGCACTATATTTCTAAAACTATGAAACATTTCAAAGATTCCTTTTCAGGCAAACATGTCCACCGTAAGATGAACCTAAGTAGGCTTGAATGGGGTTTCTAGGTGTAAGTATGTAGGACTAGTAGCATGCCAAAGTTTGTGCTATTGCCATTGAGAATGCATTGGGCGTTAAAGTTGAATAACTCAGAAACTACAAAACATTTCAAAGTAAAAAGTTCCAGCATGTGTCTCCACAGTAAGCTGAATTATAAAAAGTGTGAATGGAGTTTCTAGGTGAAAGTGCTTTTTTGACGTGCCAATATCTGCCATTGAGCCCCATTGTAAAATTCTCAAATTTGAAAGCACTATATTTCTAAAACTATGAAACATTTCAAAGATTCCTTTTCAGGCAAACATGTCCACCGTAAGATGAACCTAAGTAGGCTTGAATGGGGTTTCTAGGTGTAAGTATGTAGGACTAGTAGCATGCCAAAGTTTGTGCTATTGCCATTGAGAATGCATTGGGCGTTAAAGTTAAATAACTCAGAAACTACAAAACATTTCAAAGTAAAAAGTTCCAGCATGTGTCTCCACGGTAAGCTGAATTATAAAAAGTGTGAATGGAGTTTCTAGGTGAAAGTGCTTTTTTGACGTGCCAATATCTGCCATTGAGCCCCATTGTAAAATTATCAAATTTGAAAGCACTATATTTCTAAAACTATGAAACATTTCAAAGATTCCTTTTCAGGCAAACATGTCCACCGTAAGATGAACCTAAGTAGGCTTGAATGGGGTTTCTAGGTGTAAGTATGTAGGACTAGTAGCATGCCAAAGTTTGTGCTATTGCCATTGAGAATGCATTGGGCGTTAAAGTTAAATAACTCAGAAACTTCAAAACATTTCAAAGTAAAAAGTTCCAGCATGTGTCTCCACAGTAAGCTGAATTATAAAACGTGTGAATGGAGTTTCTAGGTGAAAGTGCTTTTTTGACGTGCCAATATCTGCCATTGAGCCCCATTGTAAAATTCTCAAATTTGAAAGCACTATATTTCTAAAACTATGAAACATTTCAAAGATTCCTTTTCAGGCAAACATGTCCACCGTAAGATGAACCTAAGTAGGCTTGAATGGGGTTTCTAGGTGTAAGTATGTAGGACTAGTAGCATGCCAAAGTTTGTGCTATTGCCATTGAGAATGCATTGGGCGTTAAAGTTAAATAACTCAGAAACTACAAAACATTTCAAAGTAAAAAGTTCCAGCATGTGTCTCCACAGTAAGCTGAATTATAAAACGTGTGAATGGAGTTTCTAGGTGAAAGTGCTTTTTTGACGTGCCAATATCTGCCATTGAGCCCCATTGTAAAATTCTCAAATTTGAAAGCACTATATTTCTAAAACTATGAAACATTTAAAAGATTCCTTTTCAGGCAAACATGTCCACCGTAAGATGAACCTAAGTAGGCTTGAATGGGGTTTCTAGGTGTAAGTATGTAGGACTAGTAGCATGCCAAAGTTTGTGCTATTGCCATTGAGAATGCATTGGGCGTTAAAGTTAAATAACTCAGAAACTACAAAACATTTCAAAGTAAAAAGTTCCAGCATGTGTCTCCACAGTAAGCTGAATTATAAAAAGTGTGAATGGAGTTTCTAGGTGAAAGTGCTTTTTTGACGTGCCAATATCTGCCATTGAGCCCCATTGTAAAATTCTCAAATTTGAAAGCACTATATTTCTAAAACTATGAAACATTTCAAAGATTCCTTTTCAGGCAAACATGTCCACCGTAAGATGAACCTAAGTAGGCTTGAATGGGGTTTCTAGGTGTAAGTATGTAGGACTAGTAGCATGCCAAAGTTTGTGCTATTGCCATTGAGAATGCATTGGGAGTTAAAGTTAAATAACTCAGAAACTACAAAACATTTCAAAGTAAAAAGTTCCAGCATGTGTCTCCACAGTAAGCTGAATTATAAAAAGTGTGAATGGAGTTTCTAGGTGAAAGTGCTTTTTTGACGTGCCAATATCTGCCATTGAGCCCCATTGTAAAATTCTCAAATTTGAAAGCACTATATTTCTAAAACTATGAAACATTTCAAAGATTCCTTTTCAGGCAAACATGTCCACCGTAAGATGAACCTAAGTAGGCTTGAATGGGGTTTCTAGGTGTAAGTATGTAGGACTAGTAGCATGCCAAAGTTTGTGCTATTGCCATTGAGAATGCATTGGGCGTTAAAGTTAAATAACTCAGAAACTACAAAACATTTCAAAGTAAAAAGTTCCATCATGTGTCTCCACGGTAAGCTGAATTATAAAAAGTGTGAATGGAGTTTCTAGGTAAAAGTGCTTTTTTGACGTGCCAATATCTGCCATTGAGCCCCATTGTAAAATTATCAAATTTGAAAGCACTATATTTCTAAAACTATGAAACATTTCAAAGATTCCTTTTCAGGCAAACATGTCCACCGTAAGATGAACCTAAGTAGGCTTGAATGGGGTTTCTAGGTGTAAGTATGTAGGACTAGTAGCATGCCAAAGTTTGTGCTATTGCCATTGAGAATGCATTGGGCGTTTAAGTTAAATAACTCAGAAACTTCAAAACATTTCAAAGTAAAAAGTTCCAGCATGTGTCTCCACAGTAAGCTGAATTATAAAACGTGTGAATGGAGTTTCTAGGTGAAAGTGCTTTTTTGACGTGCCAATATCTGCCATTGAGCCCCATTGTAAAATTCTCAAATTTGAAAGCACTATATTTCTAAAACTATGAAACATTTCAAAGATTCCTTTTCAGGCAAACATGTCCACCGTAAGATGAACCTAAGTAGGCTTGAATGGGGTTTCTAGGTGTAAGTATGTAGGACTAGTAGCATGCCAAAGTTTGTGCTATTGCCATTGAGAATGCATTGGGCGTTAAAGTTGAATAACTCAGAAACTACAAAACATTTCAAAGTAAAAAGTTCCAGCATGTGTCTCCACAGTAAGCTGAATTATAAAAAGTGTGAATGGAGTTTCTAGGTGAAAGTGCTTTTTTGACGTGCCAATATCTGCCATTGAGCCCCATTGTAAAATTCTCAAATTTGAAAGCACTATATTTCTAAAACTATGAAACATTTCAAAGATTCCTTTTCAGGCAAACATGTCCACCGTAAGATGAACCTAAGTAGGCTTGAATGGGGTTTCTAGGTGTAAGTATGTAGGACTAGTAGCATGCCAAAGTTTGTGCTATTGCCATTGAGAATGCATTGGGCGTTAAAGTTAAATAACTCAGAAACTACAAAACATTTCAAAGTAAAAAGTTCCAGCATGTGTCTCCACGGTAAGCTGAATTATAAAAAGTGTGAATGGAGTTTCTAGGTGAAAGTGCTTTTTTGACGTGCCAATATCTGCCATTGAGCCCCATTGTAAAATTATCAAATTTGAAAGCACTATATTTCTAAAACTATGAAACATTTCAAAGATTCCTTTTCAGGCAAACATGTCCACCGTAAGATGAACCTAAGTAGGCTTGAATGGGGTTTCTAGGTGTAAGTATGTAGGACTAGTAGCATGCCAAAGTTTGTGCTATTGCCATTGAGAATGCATTGGGCGTTAAAGTTAAATAACTCAGAAACTTCAAAACATTTCAAAGTAAAAAGTTCCAGCATGTGTCTCCACAGTAAGCTGAATTATAAAACGTGTGAATGGAGTTTCTAGGTGAAAGTGCTTTTTTGACGTGCCAATATCTGCCATTGAGCCCCATTGTAAAATTCTCAAATTTGAAAGCACTATATTTCTAAAACTATGAAACATTTCAAAGATTCCTTTTCAGGCAAACATGTCCACCGTAAGATGAACCTAAGTAGGCTTGAATGGGGTTTCTAGGTGTAAGTATGTAGGACTAGTAGCATGCCAAAGTTTGTGCTATTGCCATTGAGAATGCATTGGGCGTTAAAGTTAAATAACTCAGAAACTACAAAACATTTCAAAGTAAAAAGTTCCAGCATGTGTCTCCACAGTAAGCTGAATTATAAAACGTGTGAATGGAGTTTCTAGGTGAAAGTGCTTTTTTGACGTGCCAATATCTGCCATTGAGCCCCATTGTAAAATTCTCAAATTTGAAAGCACTATATTTCTAAAACTATGAAACATTTCAAAGATTCCTTTTCAGGCAAACATGTCCACCGTAAGATGAACCTAAGTAGGCTTGAATGGGGTTTCTAGGTGTAAGTATGTAGGACTAGTAGCATGCCAAAGTTTGTGCTATTGCCATTGAGAATGCATTGGGCGTTAAAGTTAAATAACTCAGAAACTACAAAACATTTCAAAGTAAAAAGTTCCAGCATGTGTCTCCACAGTAAGCTGAATTATAAAAAGTGTGAATGGAGTTTCTAGGTGAAAGTGCTTTTTTGACGTGCCAATATCTGCCATTGAGCCCCATTGTAAAATTCTCAAATTTGAAAGCACTATATTTCTAAAACTATGAAACATTTCAAAGATTCCTTTTCAGGCAAACATGTCCACCGTAAGATGAACCTAAGTAGGCTTGAATGGGGTTTCTAGGTGTAAGTATGTAGGACTAGTAGCATGCCAAAGTTTGTGCTATTGCCATTGAGAATGCATTGGGAGTTAAAGTTAAATAACTCAGAAACTACAAAACATTTCAAAGTCAAAGGTTCCAGCATGTGTCTCCACAGTAAGCTGAATTATAAAAAGTGTGAATGGAGTTTCTAGGTGAAAGTGCTTTTTTGACGTGCCAATATCTGCCATTGAGCCCCATTGTAAAATTCTCAAATTTGAAAGCACTATATTTCTAAAACTATGAAACATTTCAAAGATTCCTTTTCAGGCAAACATGTCCACCGTAAGATGAACCTAAGTAGGCTTGAATGGGGTTTCTAGGTGTAAGTATGTAGGAATAGTAGCATGCCAAAGTTTGTGCTATTGCCATTGAGAATGCATTGGGCGTTAAAGTTAAATAACTCAGAAACTACAAAACATTTCAAAGTAAAAAGTTCCAGCATGTGTCTCCACAGTAAGCTGAATTATAAAAAGTGTGAATGGAGTTTCTAGGTGAAAGTGCTTTTTTGACGTGCCAATATCTGCCATTGAGCCCCATTGTAAAATTCTCAAATTTGAAAGCACTATATTTCTAAAACTATGAAACATTTAAAAGATTCCTTTTCAGGCAAACATGTCCACCGTAAGATGAACCTAAGTAGGCTTGAATGGGGTTTCTAGGTGTAAGTATGTAGGACTAGTAGCATGCCAAAGTTTGTGCTATTGCCATTGAGAATGCATTGGGCGTTAAAGTTAAATAACTCAGAAACTACAAAACATTTCAAAGTAAAAAGTTCCAGCATGTGTCTCCACAGTAAGCTGAATTATAAAAAGTGTGAATGGAGTTTCTAGGTGAAAGTGCTTTTTTGACGTGCCAATATCTGCCATTGAGCCCCATTGTAAAATTCTCAAATTTGAAAGCACTATATTTCTAAAACTATGAAACATTTCAAAGATTCCTTTTCAGGCAAACATGTCCACCGTAAGATGAACCTAAGTAGGCTTGAATGGGGTTTCTAGGTGTAAGTATGTAGGACTAGTAGCATGCCAAAGTTTGTGCTATTGCCATTGAGAATGCATTGGGCGTTAAAGTTAAATAACTCAGAAACTTCAAAACATTTCAAAGTAAAAAGTTCCAGCATGTGTCTCCACAGTAAGCTGAATTATAAAACGTGTGAATGGAGTTTCTAGGTGAAAGTGCTTTTTTGACGTGCCAATATCTGCCATTGAGCCCCATTGTAAAATTCTCAAATTTGAAAGCACTATATTTCTAAAACTATGAAACATTTCAAAGATTCCTTTTCAGGCAAACATGTCCACCGTAAGATGAACCTAAGTAGGCTTGAATGGGGTTTCTAGGTGTAAGTATGTAGGACTAGTAGCATGCCAAAGTTTGTGCTATTGCCATTGAGAATGCATTGGGCGTTAAAGTTAAATAACTCAGAAACTACAAAACATTTCAAAGTAAAAAGTTCCAGCATGTGTCTCCACAGTAAGCTGAATTATAAAACGTGTGAATGGAGTTTCTAGGTGAAAGTGCTTTTTTGACGTGCCAATATCTGCCATTGAGCCCCATTGTAAAATTCTCAAATTTGAAAGCACTATATTTCTAAAACTATGAAACATTTCAAAGATTCCTTTTCAGGCAAACATGTCCACCGTAAGATGAACCTAAGTAGGCTTGAATGGGGTTTCTAGGTGTAAGTATGTAGGACTAGTAGCATGCCAAAGTTTGTGCTATTGCCATTGAGAATGCATTGGGCGTTAAAGTTAAATAACTCAGAAACTACAAAACATTTCAAAGTAAAAAGTTCCAGCATGTGTCTCCACAGTAAGCTGAATTATAAAAAGTGTGAATGGAGTTTCTAGGTGAAAGTGCTTTTTTGACGTGCCAATATCTGCCATTGAGCCCCATTGTAAAATTCTCAAATTTGAAAGCACTATATTTCTAAAACTATGAAACATTTCAAAGATTCCTTTTCAGGCAAACATGTCCACCGTAAGATGAACCTAAGTAGGCTTGAATGGGGTTTCTAGGTGTAAGTATGTAGGACTAGTAGCATGCCAAAGTTTGTGCTATTGCCATTGAGAATGCATTGGGAGTTAAAGTTAAATAACTCAGAAACTACAAAACATTTCAAAGTCAAAGGTTCCAGCATGTGTCTCCACAGTAAGCTGAATTATAAAAAGTGTGAATGGAGTTTCTAGGTGAAAGTGCTTTTTTGACGTGCCAATATCTGCCATTGAGCCCCATTGTAAAATTCTCAAATTTGAAAGCACTATATTTCTAAAACTATGAAACATTTCAAAGATTCCTTTTCAGGCAAACATGTCCACCGTAAGATGAACCTAAGTAGGCTTGAATGGGGTTTCTAGGTGTAAGTATGTAGGAATAGTAGCATGCCAAAGTTTGTGCTATTGCCATTGAGAATGCATTGGGCGTTAAAGTTAAATAACTCAGAAACTACAAAACATTTCAAAGTAAAAAGTTCCAGCATGTGTCTCCACAGTAAGCTGAATTATAAAAAGTGTGAATGGAGTTTCTAGGTGAAAGTGCTTTTTTGACGTGCCAATATCTGCCATTGAGCCCCATTGTAAAATTCTCAAATTTGAAAGCACTATATTTCTAAAACTATGAAACATTTAAAAGATTCCTTTTCAGGCAAACATGTCCACCGTAAGATGAACCTAAGTAGGCTTGAATGGGGTTTCTAGGTGTAAGTATGTAGGACTAGTAGCATGCCAAAGTTTGTGCTATTGCCATTGAGAATGCATTGGGCGTTAAAGTTAAATAACTCAGAAACTACAAAACATTTCAAAGTAAAAAGTTCCAGCATGTGTCTCCACAGTAAGCTGAATTATAAAAAGTGTGAATGGAGTTTCTAGGTGAAAGTGCTTTTTTGACGTGCCAATATCTGCCATTGAGCCCCATTGTAAAATTCTCAAATTTGAAAGCACTATATTTCTAAAACTATGAAACATTTCAAAGATTCCTTTTCAGGCAAACATGTCCACCGTAAGATGAACCTAAGTAGGCTTGAATGGGGTTTCTAGGTGTAAGTATGTAGGACTAGTAGCATGCCAAATTTTGTGCTATTGCCATTGAGAATGCATTGGGCGTTAAAGTTAAATAACTCAGAAACTACAAAACATTTCAAAGTAAAAAGTTCCAGCATGTGTCTCCACAGTAAGCTGAATTATAAAAAGTGTGAATGGAGTTTCTAGGTGAAAGGGCTTTTTTGACGTGCCAATATCTGCCATTGAGCCCCATTGTAAAATTCTCAAATTTGAAAGCACTATATTTCTAAAACTATGAAACATTTCAAAGATTCCTTTTCAGGCAAACATGTCCACCGTAAGATGAACCTAAGTAGGCTTGAATGGGGTTTCTAGGTGTAAGTATGTAGGACTAGTAGCATGCCAAAGTTTGTGCTATTGCCATTGAGAATGCATTGGGCGTTAAAGTTAAATAACTCAGAAACTACAAAACATTTCAAAGTAAAAAGTTCCAGCATGTGTCTCCACAGTAAGCTGAATTATAAAAAGTGTGAATGGAGTTTCTAGGTGAAAGTGCTTTTTTGACGTGCCAATATCTGCCATCGAGCCCCATTGTAAAATTCTCAAATTTGAAAGCACTATATTTCTAAAACTATGAAACATTTCAAAGATTCCTTTTCAGGCAAACATGTCCACCGTAAGATGAACCTAAGTAGGCTTGAATGGGGTTTCTAGGTGTAAGTATGTAGGACTAGTAGCATGCCAAAGTTTGTGCTATTGCCATTGAGAATGCATTGGGCGTTAAAGTTAAATAACTCAGAAACTACAAAACATTTCAAAGTAAAAAGTTCCAGCATGTGTCTCCACAGTAAGCTGAATTATAAAAAGTGTGAATGGAGTTTCTAGGTGAAAGTGCTTTTTTTAAGTGCCAATATCTGCCATTGAGCCCCATTGTAAAATTCTCAAATTTGAAAGCACTATATTTCTAAAACTATGAAACATTTCAAAGATTCCTTTTCAGGCAAACATGTCCACCGTAAGATGAACCTAAGTAGGCTTGAATGGGGTTTCTAGGTGTAAGTATGTAGGACTAGTAGCATGCCAAAGTTTGTGCTATTGCCATTGAGAATGCATTGGGCGTTAAAGTTAAATAACTCAGAAACTACAAAACATTTCAAAGTAAAAAGTTCCAGCATGTGTCTCCACAGTAAGCTGAATTATAAAAAGTGTGAATGGAGTTTCTAGGTGAAAGTGCTTTTTTGACGTGCCAATATCTGCCATTGAGCCCCATTGTAAAATTCTCAAATTTGAAAGCACTATATTTCTAAAACTATGAAACATTTCAAAGATTCCTTTTCAGGCAAACATGTCCACCGTAAGATGAACCTAAGTAGGCTTGAATGGGGTTTCTAGGTGTAAGTATGTAGGACTAGTAGCATGCCAAAGTTTGTGCTATTGCCATTGAGAATGCATTGGGCGTTAAAGTTAAATAACTCAGAAACTACAAAACATTTCAAAGTAAAAAGTTCCAGCATGTGTCTCCACAGTAAGCTGAATTATAAAAAGTGTGAATGGAGTTTCTAGGTGAAAGTGCTTTTTTGACGTGCCAATATCTGCCATTGAGCCCCATTGTAAAATTCTCAAATTTGAAAGCACTATATTTCTAAAACTATGAAACATTTCAAAGATTCATTTTCAGGCAAACATGTCCACCGTAAGATGAACCTAAGTAGGCTTGAATGGGGTTTCTAGGTGTAAGTATGTAGGACTAGTAGCATGCCAAAGTTTGTGCTATTGCCATTGAGAATGCATTGGGCGTTAAAGTTAAATAACTCAGAAACTACAAAACATTTCAAAGTAAAAAGTTCCAGCATGTGTCTCCACAGTAAGCTGAATTATAAAAAGTGTGAATGGAGTTTCTAGGTGAAAGTGCTTTTTTGACGTGCCAATATCTGCCATTGAGCCCCATTGTAAAATTCTCAAATTTGAAAGCACTATATTTCTAAAACTATGAAACATTTCAAAGATTCCTTTTCAGGCAAACATGTCCACCGTAAGATGAACCTAAGTAGGCTTGAATGGGGTTTCTAGGTGTAAGTATGTAGGACTAGTAGCATGCCAAAGTTTGTGCTATTGCCATTGAGAATGCATTGGGCGTTAAAGTTAAATAACTCAGAAACTACAAAACATTTCAAAGTAAAAAGTTCCAGCATGTGTCTCCACAGTAAGCTGAATTATAAAACGTGTGAATGGAGTTTCTAGGTGAAAGTGCTTTTTTGACGTGCCAATATCTGCCATTGAGCCCCATTGTAAAATTCTCAAATTTGAAAGCACTATATTTCTAAAACTATGAAACATTTCAAAGATTCCTTTTCAGGCAAACATGTCCACCGTAAGATGAACCTAAGTAGGCTTGAATGGGGTTTCTAGGTGTAAGTATGTAGGACTAGTAGCATGCCAAAGTTTGTGCTATTGCCATTGAGAATGCATTGGGCGTTAAAGTTAAATAACTCAGAAACTACAAAACATTTCAAAGTAAAAAGTTCCAGCATGTGTCTCCACAGTAAGCTGAATTATAAAAAGTGTGAATGGAGTTTCTAGGTGAAAGTGCTTTTTTGACGTGCCAATATCTGCCATTGAGCCCCATTGTAAAATTCTCAAATTTGAAAGCACTATATTTCTAAAACTATGAAACATTTCAAAGATTCCTTTTCAGGCAAACATGTCCACCGTAAGATGAACCTAAGTAGGCTTGAATGGGGTTTCTAGGTGTAAGTATGTAGGACTAGTAGCATGCCAAAGTTTGTGCTATTGCCATTGAGAATGCATTGGGAGTTAAAGTTAAATAACTCAGAAACTACAAAACATTTCAAAGTCAAAAGTTCCAGCATGTGTCTCCACAGTAAGCTGAATTATAAAAAGTGTGAATGGAGTTTCTAGGTGAAAGTGCTTTTTTGACGTGCCAATATCTGCCATTGAGCCCCATTGTAAAATTCTCAAATTTGAAAGCACTATATTTCTAAAACTATGAAACATTTCAAAGATTCCTTTTCAGGCAAACATGTCCACCGTAAGATGAACCTAAGTAGGCTTGAATGGGGTTTCTAGGTGTAAGTATGTAGGAATAGTAGCATGCCAAAGTTTGTGCTATTGCCATTGAGAATGCATTGGGCGTTAAAGTTAAATAACTCAGAAACTACAAAATATTTCAAAGTAAAAAGTTCCAGCATGTGTCTCCACGGTAAGCTGAATTATAAAAAGTGTGAATGGAGTTTCTAGGTGAAAGTGCTTTTTTGACGTGCCAATATCTGCCATTGAGCCCCATTGTAAAATTATCAAATTTGAAAGCACTATATTTCTAAAACTATGAAACATTTCAAAGATTCCTTTTCAGGCAAACATGTCCACCGTAAGATGAACCTAAGTAGGCTTGAATGGGGTTTCTAGGTGTAAGTATGTAGGACTAGTAGCATGCCAAACTTTGTGCTATTGCCATTGAGAATGCATTGGGCGTTAAAGTTAAATAACTCAGAAACTTCAAAACATTTCAAAGTAAAAAGTTCCAGCATGTGTCTCCACAGTAAGCTGAATTATAAAACGTGTGAATGGAGTTTCTAGGTGAAAGTGCTTTTTTGACGTGCCAATATCTGCCATTGAGCCCCATTGTAAAATTCTCAAATTTGAAAGCACTATATTTCTAAAACTATGAAACATTTCAAAGATTCCTTTTCAGGCAAACATGTCCACCGTAAGATGAACCTAAGTAGGCTTGAATGGGGTTTCTAGGTGTAAGTATGTAGGACTAGTAGCATGCCAAAGTTTGTGCTATTGCCATTGAGAATGCATTGGGCGTTAAAGTTAAATAACTCAGAAACTACAAAACATTTCAAAGTAAAAAGTTCCAGCATGTGTCTCCACAGTAAGCTGAATTATAAAAAGTGTGAATGGAGTTTCTAGGTGAAAGTGCTTTTTTGACGTGCCAATATCTGCCATTGAGCCCCATTGTAAAATTCTCAAATTTGAAAGCACTATATTTCTAAAACTATGAAACATTTCAAAGATTCCTTTTCAGGCAAACATGTCCACCGTAAGATGAACCTAAGCAGGCTTGAATGGGGTTTCTAGGTGTAAGTATGTAGGACTAGTAGCATGCCAAGGTTTGTGCTATTGCCATTGAGAATGCATTGGGCATTAAAGTTAAATAACTCAGAAACTACAAAACATTTCAAAGTAAAAAGTTCCAGCATGTGTCTCCACAGTAAGCTGAATTATAAAAAGTGTGAATGGAGTTTCTAGGTGAAAGGGCTTTTTTGACGTGCCAATATCTGCCATTGAGCCCCATTGTAAAATTCTCAAATTTGAAAGCACTATATTTCTAAAACTATGAAACATTTCAAAGATTCCTTTTCAGGCAAACATGTCCACCGTAAGATGAACCTAAGTAGGCTTGAATGGGGTTTCTAGGTGTAAGTATGTAGGACTAGTAGCATGCCAAAGTTTGTGCTATTGCCATTGAGAATGCATTGGGCGTTAAAGTTAAATAACTCAGAAACTACAAAACATTTCAAAGTAAAAAGTTCCAGCATGTGTCTCCACAGTAAGCTGAATTATAAAAAGTGTGAATGGAGTTTCTAGGTGAAAGTGCTTTTTTGACGTGCCAATATCTGCCATTGAGCCCCATTGTAAAATTCTCAAATTTGAAAGCACTATATTTCTAAAACTATGAAACATTTCAAAGATTCCTTTTCAGGCAAACATGTCCACCGTAAGATGAACCTAAGTAGGCTTGAATGGGGTTTCTAGGTGTAAGTATGTAGGACTAGTAGCATGCCAAAGTTTGTGCTATTGCCATTGAGAATGCATTGGGCGTTAAAGTTAAATAACTCAGAAACTACAAAACATTTCAAAGTAAAAAGTTCCAGCATGTGTCTCCACAGTAAGCTGAATTATAAAAAGTGTGAATGGAGTTTCTAGGTGAAAGTTCTTTTTTGACGTGCCAATATCTGCCATTGAGCCCCATTGTAAAATTATCAAATTTGAAAGCACTATATTTCTAAAACTATGAAACATTTCAAAGATTCCTTTTCAGGCAAACATGTCCACCGTAAGATGAACCTAAGTAGGCTTGAATGGGGTTTCTAGGTGTAAGTATGTAGGACTAGTAGCATGCCAAAGTTTGTGCTATTGCCATTGAGAATGCATTGGGCGTTAAAGTTAAATAACTCAGAAACTACAAAACATTTCAAAGTAAAAAGTTCCAGCATGTGTCTCCACAGTAAGCTGAATTATAAAAAGTGTGAATGGAGTTTCTAGGTGAAAGTGCTTTTTTGACGTGCCAATATCTGCCATTGAGCCCCATTGTAAAATTCTCAAATTTGAAAGCACTATATTTCTAAAACTATGAAACATTTCAAAGATTCCTTTTCAGGCAAACATGTCCACCGTAAGATGAACCTAAGTAGGCTTGAATGGGGTTTCTAGGTGTAAGTATGTAGGACTAGTAGCATGCCAAAGTTTGTGCTATTGCCATTGAGAATGCATTGGGCGTTAAAGTTAAATAACTCAGAAACTACAAAACATTTCAAAGTAAAAAGTTCCAGCATGTGTCTCCACAGTAAGCTGAATTATAAAAAGTGTGAATGGAGTTTCTAGGTGAAAGGGCTTTTTTGACGTGCCAATATCTGCCATTGAGCCCCATTGTAAAATTCTCAAATTTGAAAGCACTATATTTCTAAAACTATGAAACATTTCAAAGATTCCTTTTCAGGCAAACATGTCCACCGTAAGATGAACCTAAGTAGGCTTGAATGGGGTTTCTAGGTGTAAGTATGTAGGACTAGTAGCATGCCAAAGTTTGTGCTATTGCCATTGAGAATGCATTGGGCGTTAAAGTTAAATAACTCAGAAACTACAAAACATTTCAAAGTAAAAAGTTCCAGCATGTGTCTCCACAGTAAGCTGAATTATAAAAAGTGTGAATGGAGTTTCTAGGTGAAAGTGCTTTTTTGACGTGCCAATATCTGCCATCGAGCCCCATTGTAAAATTCTCAAATTTGAAAGCACTATATTTCTAAAACTATGAAACATTTCAAAGATTCCTTTTCAGGCAAACATGTCCACCGTAAGATGAACCTAAGTAGGCTTGAATGGGGTTTCTAGGTGTAAGTATGTAGGACTAGTAGCATGCCAAAGTTTGTGCTATTGCCATTGAGAATGCATTGGGCGTTAAAGTTAAATAACTCAGAAACTACAAAACATTTCAAAGTAAAAAGTTCCAGCATGTGTCTCCACAGTAAGCTGAATTATAAAAAGTGTGAATGGAGTTTCTAGGTGAAAGTGCTTTTTTGACGTGCCAATATCTGCCATTGAGCCCCATTGTAAAATTCTCAAATTTGAAAGCACTATATTTCTAAAACTATGAAACATTTCAAAGATTCCTTTTCAGGCAAACATGTCCACCGTAAGATGAACCTAAGTAGGCTTGAATGGGGTTTCTAGGTGTAAGTATGTAGGACTAGTAGCATGCCAAAGTTTGTGCTATTGCCATTGAGAATGCATTGGGCGTTAAAGTTAAATAACTCAGAAACTACAAAACATTTCAAAGTAAAAAGTTCCAGCATGTGTCTCCACAGTAAGCTGAATTATAAAAAGTGTGAATGGAGTTTCTAGGTGAAAGGGCTTTTTTGACGTGCCAATATCTGCCATTGAGCCCCATTGTAAAATTCTCAAATTTGAAAGCACTATATTTCTAAAACTATGAAACATTTCAAAGATTCCTTTTCAGGCAAACATGTCCACCGTAAGATGAACCTAAGTAGGCTTGAATGGGGTTTCTAGGTGTAAGTATGTAGGACTAGTAGCATGCCAAAGTTTGTGCTATTGCCATTGAGAATGCATTGGGCGTTAAAGTTAAATAACTCAGAAACTACAAAACATTTCAAAGTAAAAAGTTCCAGCATGTGTCTCCACAGTAAGCTGAATTATAAAAAGTGTGAATGGAGTTTCTAGGTGAAAGTGCTTTTTTGACGTGCCAATATCTGCCATCGAGCCCCATTGTAAAATTCTCAAATTTGAAAGCACTATATTTCTAAAACTATGAAACATTTCAAAGATTTCTTTTCAGGCAAACATGTCCACCGTAAGATGAACCTAAGTAGGCTTGAATGGGGTTTCTAGGTGTAAGTATGTAGGACTAGTAGCATGCCAAAGTTTGTGCTATTGCCATTGAGAATGCATTGGGCGTTAAAGTTAAATAACTCAGAAACTACAAAACATTTCAAAGTAAAAAGTTCCAGCATGTGTCTCCACAGTAAGCTGAATTATAAAAAGTGTGAATGGAGTTTCTAGGTGAAAGGGCTTTTTTGACGTGCCAATATCTGCCATTGAGCCCCATTGTAAAATTCTCAAATTTGAAAGCACTATATTTCTAAAACTATGAAACATTTCAAAGATTCCTTTTCAGGCAAACATGTCCACCGTAAGATGAACCTAAGTAGGCTTGAATGGGGTTTCTAGGTGTAAGTATGTAGGACTAGTAGCATGCCAAAGTTTGTGCTATTGCCATTGAGAATGCATTGGGCGTTAAAGTTAAATAACTCAGAAACTACAAAACATTTCAAAGTAAAAAGTTCCAGCATGTGTCTCCACAGTAAGCTGAATTATAAAAAGTGTGAATGGAGTTTCTAGGTGAAAGTGCTTTTTTGACGTGCCAATATCTGCCATCGAGCCCCATTGTAAAATTCTCAAATTTGAAAGCACTATATTTCTAAAACTATGAAACATTTCAAAGATTCCTTTTCAGGCAAACATGTCCACCGTAAGATGAACCTAAGTAGGCTTGAATGGGGTTTCTAGGTGTAAGTATGTAGGACTAGTAGCATGCCAAAGTTTGTGCTATTGCCATTGAGAATGCATTGGGCGTTAAAGTTAAATAACTCAGAAACTACAAAACATTTCAAAGTAAAAAGTTCCAGCATGTGTCTCCACAGTAAGCTGAATTATAAAAAGTGTGAATGGAGTTTCTAGGTGAAAGTGCTTTTTTGACGTGCCAATATCTGCCATTGAGCCCCATTGTAAAATTCTCAAATTTGAAAGCACTATATTTCTAAAACTATGAAACATTTCAAAGATTCCTTTTCAGGCAAACATGTCCACCGTAAGATGAACCTAAGTAGGCTTGAATGGGGTTTCTAGGTGTAAGTATGTAGGACTAGTAGCATGCCAAAGTTTGTGCTATTGCCATTGAGAATGCATTGGGCGTTAAAGTTAAATAACTCAGAAACTACAAAACATTTCAAAGTAAAAAGTTCCAGCATGTGTCTCCACAGTAAGCTGAATTATAAAAAGTGTGAATGGAGTTTCTAGGTGAAAGTGCTTTTTTGACGTGCCAATATCTGCCATTGAGCCCCATTGTAAAATTCTCAAATTTGAAAGCACTATATTTCTAAAACTATGAAACATTTCAAAGATTCCTTTTCAGGCAAACATGTCCACCGTAAGATGAACCTAAGTAGGCTTGAATGGGGTTTCTAGGTGTAAGTATGTAGGACTAGTAGCATGCCAAAGTTTGTGCTATTGCCATTGAGAATGCATTGGGCGTTAAAGTTAAATAACTCAGAAACTACAAAACATTTCAAAGTAAAAAGTTCCAGCATGTGTCTCCACAGTAAGCTGAATTATAAAAAGTGTGAATGGAGTTTCTAGGTGAAAGTGCTTTTTTGACGTGCCAATATCTGCCATTGAGCCCCATTGTAAAATTCTCAAATTTGAAAGCACTATATTTCTAAAACTATGAAACATTTCAAAGATTCCTTTTCAGGCAAACATGTCCACCGTAAGATGAACCTAAGTAGGCTTGAATGGGGTTTCTAGGTGTAAGTATGTAGGACTAGTAGCATGCCAAAGTTTGTGCTATTGCCATTGAGAATGCATTGGGCGTTAAAGTTAAATAACTCAGAAACTACAAAACATTTCAAAGTAAAAAGTTCCAGCATGTGTCTCCACAGTAAGCTGAATTATAAAAAGTGTGAATGGAGTTTCTAGGTGAAAGTGCTTTTTTGACGTGCCAATATCTGCCATTGAGCCCCATTGTAAAATTCTCAAATTTGAAAGCACTATATTTCTAAAACTATGAAACATTTCAAAGATTCCTTTTCAGGCAAACATGTCCACCGTAAGATGAACCTAAGTAGGCTTGAATGGGGTTTCTAGGTGTAAGTATGTAGGACTAGTAGCATGCCAAAGTTTGTGCTATTGCCATTGAGAATGCATTGGGCGTTAAAGTTAAATAACTCAGAAACTACAAAACATTTCAAAGTAAAAAGTTCCAGCATGTGTCTCCACAGTAAGCTGAATTATAAAAAGTGTGAATGGAGTTTCTAGGTGAAAGTGATTTTGACGTACCACTATCTGCCATTATAAATTTCTCACATTTAAAGCACTATATTTCTAAAACTATGAAACATTTAAAAGATTCCTTTTCAGGCAAACATGTCCACCGTAAGATGAACCTAAATAGGTTTGAATGGGGATTCTAGGTGTAAGTATGTAGGACTAGTAGCATGCCAAAGTTATAATTTTTTTCGGACGGCATACTATAGCATGTCGTTTTTCGTGATTTTGGACTATTTGAAAAAAAGATGAAAATCATGAAAAAACAA
>NW_027637771.1:40834-61393 GCF_951216825.1 Electrona antarctica | reverse complement strand
CTTACACTTTCTCTGTCCAGTAGGTACTGTTCGTTTAGCTTTAGAAGTGCAAACATTACCCCTTAACAGCCAGGGTATACTTTTATACAGGCTTATATAGTTGTGCGGTGCATATAGATATTCTGTTTATTTATATGTGAGGGTGCTTTTAAATGTAACTTTGTCTACCTATCCGTGACTCCCACACACTCACTCTCTTAAGTTCTGCCTGTGTACGACGCAATTGACAACAGATGTATTCTGTTCTGTATTATTTAAGTGTTTAGGTTTACTGAGTTGTTGCACAGGTTCGCCGAGTCCAAATCCATACGGTTATAGAGCGTTGCAGTCCCGCCCCCTCGAGAGACCCGGAAAATAATAAATTCCCTGTTCATTTTCCTCATAGACTTTAGTATTTATTTAAAGACGTTTACGCTGCGGACACCTCTTGTCGTGACAAATCATGTCAATAAACACAATGTTTTGGGCCGAACAAATAATTAGAAAGAAGAAATAAACGGCAGGTTACAACACTTTTTTTGTTGTTTTTCTTCTTTGTAATTATTTGTTTGGTTCAAAATATTGTGTTTGTTGTCATGATTTGTCACGACTCGAGTTGATGAAAGGGGGTGGGACTGCGACGCTCTATAGCTTCCATTTACATAGTGCAGTGGTTCTCAACCATGTGGTCCGGGGACCACCAGTGGTCCTTGATGGGGGTTCCAGGTGGTCCCCAGCTAGATCATGGAGAGTTGGTAACCAAATGGACCATTTGGTTTCATTTTATGCTCTCAAGAGTTGAAATTATTGTTAAACATCTGCATCAGTTAATTTACAAGAATTATGCACAATTACAGTATACGAGAGAATGTAGAAGAATTGTTATTTGGATCGTTTGCCTGTTGTTAATACAGCAAGGGGCGGCAGTGGCTCAGGGGTAGAGTGGCCGGATGGTAACCACAAGGTTGCCAGTTCGAACCCAGGCTCCCCCAGAGCTAGTGTCGAAGTGTCCTTTCCTTGAGCAAGATACTGAACCCCAAATTGCACCTGATGTGCTGGTTGGTGCCTTGCATGGTTTCCGCCGCCGTGTGTGTGTGAATGTGTGTGAATGGGTGAATGTAATGTAATGTTCTATTGAAGTGCCTTGGATAAAGGGCTATATAAATGCACCATTTAGCATGGAATTGTGGATCTTATTGAACAAAGACATGTTCTATATATGTTTTGGGTCTGAGAGGCTAAATGCCATCAAACGGTGGTCCGTGGCTCAAATGGGTCTGAGGGGCTAAATGCCATCAAACGGTGGTCTGTGGCTCAAATGGGTCTGAGAGGCTAAATGCCATCAAACGGTGGTCTGTGGCTCGAATGGGTCTGAGAGGCTAAATGCCATCAAACGGTGGTCTGTGGCTCGAATGCCACGTAAACAATGGACCTTGATATGAAAAGGGTTGAAAACCGCTGACATAACTCAGGGGTTCTCAACCCGTGGGTCGCGACCCCTCGGGGGGTCGCCAAATTATTTTAGGGGGTCCCCAAATGATTTTTTAAAAAAAAGAAAAAAAAAAAAGATTTTTTTAAATTTTTTATTTTCACGATTTTTCAAAAATAGCAGACCTACAAGCTCGTAGCGCGCCACTCGGTGGCACGCTATGAGCTTGTAGATCTGCTATTTTTCAATAGCTAAATTATAACAATGCTTAAAACACCAAAAGGGGTTCCCGCCCAAAATGGTTTAAGGTTATTGTAGCAGTCAATTTATATTGGGGGTCGGGAGGGGGCGGGGCGGGGGTCCCGAGACATTGCCAAAGCATTTCCGGGGGTCCCCGGCCAAAAACGTTGAGAACCCCTGACATAACTGGAGGTGGAACAGTTGGGGGGGGGGGGGGGGGGGGGACCCTTATGGTTCTGTAACTCTGAGAGTGTACAAATGGAACCAAATGGACCCGTCAGGGTCTCAGAGTTAAATTAACTGTGATTTTACAATATGTATTGGGGTCCCAGAGCGAGAAATGCCATTAAATGGGGTCTGTATTAGCCATCGACAACACTGCAAATATCTTTCAAGAATAAATAAAGGTTTGAATGAATGCATGAATGAATGAATGAATGAATGAATGAATGAATGAATGAATGCCACCAACAGACACACAGCGTAGCCAGCTCAGATTCAGACCTAACAGTAGGGTGTCAGCCTACGTGTATATAAATGGATTCTGATCTCTGATCTGACGCGGCGGCCATGTTGGGCTCCAAGCTGGTGCCATGTGGCTTTGTTTTTTCTACTGCGGGTCAATCGTTCACAATCACAACAAGAGAACGCTTCCTTGCCAAATATGGTTTTACGCAGTGGTGGAAAGTAACTAAGTACATTTACTTAAGTATTGAGGCAAATATTGTACTTTTACTCCACTACGTTTATTTTAAAACTTTAGTTACTAGCTACTTTGTAGATTTAGCATAAGATAAGATAAGCATAGCCTACATTAGCCACTGCAGCACTATATACATTTCGACCATTTGAAAATAGCCGATCTACAAGCTCACAATGGGGCGGAAAAAACTAAAACTAACACTAAAAGGCCTTGCAGACGGGGAGCGAGGAACGCACACGTTGTTGCCTGGATCAACACAGGTCTGCTACAGGTCTGCTACAGGTCTGCTACAGGTCTGGATCAACACAGGTCTGCTACAGGTCTGCTACAGGTCTGCTACAGGTCTGCTACAGGTCTGGATCAACACAGGTCTGCTCCAGGTCTGCTACAGGTCTGGATCAACACAGGTCTGCTCCAGGTCTGCTACAGGTCTGGATCAACACAGGTCTGCTCCAGGTCTGCTACAGGTCTGGATCAACACAGGTCTGCTCCAGGTCTGCTACAGGTCTGCTACAGGTCTGCTACAGGTCTGCTACAGGTCTGGATCAACACAGGTCTGCTCCAGGTCTGCTCCAGGTCTGCTACAGGTCTGCTACAGGTCTGCTACAGGTCTGGATCAACACAGGTCTGCTCCAGGTCTGGATCAACACAGGTCTCCTCCAGGTCTGCTACAGGTCTGCTACAGGTCTGGATCAACACAGGTCTCCTCCAGGTCTGGATCAACACAGGTCTGCTCCAGGTCTGCTCCAGGTCTGCTCCAGGTCTGCTACAGGTCTGCTACAGGTCTGGATCAACACAGGTCTGCTCCAGGTCTGCTACAGGTCTGCTACAGGTCTGCTACAGGTCTGCTACAGGTCTGGATCAACACAGGTCTGCTACAGGTCTGCTCCAGGTCTGCTAAAGGTCTGCTACAGGTCTGCTCCAGGTCTGGATCAACGACCGGTCTGCTCCAGGTCTGCTACAGGTCTGGATCAACACAGGTCTCCTCCAGGTCTGCTACAGGTCTGCTACAGGTCTGCTACAGGTCTGCTCCAGGTCTGCTACAGGTCTGCTACAGGTCTGGATCAACACAGGTCTGCTCCAGGTCTGCTACAGGTCTGGATCAACACAGGTCTCCTCCAGGTCTGCTACAGGTCTGCTACAGGTCTGCTACAGGTCTGCTACAGGTCTGCTACAGGTCTGGATCAACACAGGTCTGCTCCAGGTCTGCTACAGGTCTGCTACAGGTCTGGATCAACACAGGTCTGCTCCAGGTCTGCTCCAGGTCTGCTACAGGTCTGCTACAGGTCTGGATCAACACAGGTCTGCTCCAGGTCTGCTACAGGTCTGCTACAGGTCTGGATCAACACAGGTCTGCTACAGGTCTGCTACAGGTCTGCTACAGGTCTGGATCAACACAGGTCTGCTCCAGGTCTGCTACAGGTCTGGATCAACACAGGTCTGCTCCAGGTCTGCTACAGGTCTGGATCAACACAGGTCTGCTCCAGGTCTGCTACAGGTCTGGATCAACACAGGTCTGCTCCAGGTCTGCTACAGGTCTGGATCAACACAGGTCTCCTCCAGGTCTGCTCCAGGTCTGCTCCAGGTCTGCTACAGGTCTGCTACAGGTCTGGATCAACACAGGTCTGCTCCAGGTCTGCTCCAGGTCTGCTACAGGTCTGCTACAGGTCTGCTACAGGTCTGGATCAACACAGGTCTGCTCCAGGTCTGCTCCAGGTCTGCTACAGGTCTGCTACAGGTCTGGATCAACGACAGGTCTGCTACAGGTCTGCTACAGGTCTGGATCAACACAGGTCTCCTCCAGGTCTGCTACAGGTCTGCTACAGGTCTGGATCAACGACAGGTCTGCTACAGGTCTGCTACAGGTCTGGATCAACACAGGTCTCCTCCAGGTCTGCTACAGGTCTGCTACAGGTCTGGATCAACGACAGGTCTGCTCCAGGTCTGCTACAGGTCTGCTACAGGTCTGGATCAACACAGGTCTGCTCCAGGTCTGCTACAGGTCTGCTACAGGTCTGGATCAACACAGGTCTGCTCCAGGTCTGCTACAGGTCTGCTACAGGTCTGCTACAGGTCTGGATCAACACAGGTCTGCTCCAGGTCTGCTCCAGGTCTGCTACAGGTCTGCTCCAGGTCTGCTACAGGTCTGCTACAGGTCTGCTACAGGTCTGCTACAGGTCTGCTACAGGTCTGGATCAACACAGGTCTCCTCCAGGTCTGCTACAGGTCTGCTCCAGGTCTGCTACAGGTCTGGATCAACACAGGTCTGCTCCAGGTCTGCTACAGGTCTGGATCAACACAGGTCTGCTCCAGGTCTGCTACAGGTCTGGATCAACACAGGTCTGCTCCAGGTCTGCTCCAGGTCTGCTACAGGTCTGCTACAGGTCTGGATCAACGACAGGTCTGCTCCAGGTCTGCTCAAGAGGGGCGCGACAACGCAAGTGTAAAAAAAGCTAAACCGAATCCAGGTCTGGTGAGTCGCGGGCGTGTGCACGAAACGAGCACGTGCTCAATAAATGAACGGGACCACGCTCACGTAAATACGCTTGCGTTGTCGCACCGCGACTTCTCCGACTTTCTCATTGAAAATGAACTATAGGCACGTTTCATCGCTACACGTTTGCAAGGCCCTTTAAACTAATAAAAGCTAAACTAAAACTAAGCGTGGTCACACAAATAAAAGACTAATACAACATAGCAAACCCCTTCTAAAAAAATGAACTAAAACTGAATTAGGAAGACAGAAACAAATGTCAAAACTAAGTAAAACTAAACTATAATGAAAAATCCAAAACTGTTATCATAACCTTGTAGTGCACACACACACACACACACACACACACACACACACACACACACACACACACACACACACACACACACACACACACACACACACACACACACACACACACACACACACACAGTGGTGTGCACAGTACACAACAGAACATACATTCACACAGCTGATTAAACAAGACATTTATCCCATGCAGGACGGGAACTGACGCAGAGCATTGTTGATCTCGTTAGATGGGACATTTTTCGCTGTTTTGGAAAAAAATGTTGGAACATTTTCACCAGTGATGTAATACCAAAAATAGAGATGAGTGAAGTGGTTATCTGGAATGTAAAAAAAAACGAACGCCATAAATGGATCCGTTCCTGCTGTCTCTCTGTGACCCACAGGGTGACCCACAGTGTCTCTCTGTCTCTGTCTCTGTCTCTCTGTGACCCACAGGGTCTCTCTGTGACCCACAGGGTCTCTCTGTGACCCACAGGGTCACAGAGAGACAGAGACAAGAAGAAAGGCGGAAAAAAATCAAAAACAACTTATTCACTAATGAGTCCAAGTTTTGTTGACAACATGCAGCACTCATTTAACTCAGAGAGTGATACAACTCTAACCACGTCACTGTGTGTGTGTGTGTGCGCGTGTGTGTGTGTACTGTTGTAATGCACGTAACTCGAGAACCGTTCGCCCCACCGACTTCAAATTCGACACACGTGTTCCACACCCCCCCACAGGGAGTGCTGTGCGGTGCCCGGTTTCGAGTCGGCCGGACCCACGGTTGTCCAGAACCGCCACAAAAAGGCCTCTGTCCGGGCTCTGGACAGCGCCCCTGCCCACGGTCCATATATGGAGCTGGACTGTTCTAACAACATTCTGAAGGGAACTCAAAAGGGACACAGACATAATATCTGGGTGGGGCATGCATTCCCAACTTGCATGGTTCCAAGTAGGCCAGTGGCCAACGGGCACCGCTGTAGAGGCTCCAACGGGCACCACTCTAGTCTAACCAAAAGGACCCTTCTATTTATTCTGTACATTCTCAGAGTTACGAATGGATGAATTGACACAGAGGATTTCATTGTAGACACACAGCAAGCAACGCACAGTGAATCAGCCGTTCCAATAAAGACACAGCGAAGCATGCAAAATCCACACGCACGCACGCACGCACGCACGCACGCACGCACGCACGCACGCACGCACGCACGCACACACACACACGCACACACACACGCACGTGTGCCGCATGCACACACACACACAAACACTTTGCCATGCTAAGCCAATGGTCTGACACAGATACATTTTAGCGCATGTTCTGGTGTGAATAATGGAGGAGGTGTGTGAAATATTGATCACGCACTTTTAATAAATTAACCCTGACACATGAATTAGTCATGAATTACACTCCTTAGCAATTACTGTACCGCCGTGCAGTGATTGGATTTGGGGAGAGAGGATCTATCATGGAGAGATGATAACAGCTATAGGCCCCATACTGTACTGTACTGGATCTATCATGGAGAGATGATAACAGCTATAGGCCCCATACTGTACTGTACTGGATCTATCATGGAGAGATGATAACAGCTATAGGCCCCATACTGTACTGTACTGGATCTATCATGGAGAGATGATAACAGCTATAGGCCCCATAACGTACACACTGTACTGGATCTATCATGGAGAGATGATAACAGCTATAGGCCCAATACTGTACTGTACTGGATCTATCATGGAGAGATGATAACAGCTATAGGCCCCATACTGTACTGTACTGGATCTATCATGGAGAGATGATAACAGCTATAGGCCCCATACTGTACTGTACTGGATCTATCATGGAGAGATGATAACAGCTATAGGCCCCATACTGTACTGTACTGGATCTATCATGGAGAGATGATAACAGCTATAGGCCCCATACTGTACTGTACTGGATCTATCATGGAGAGATGATAACAGCTATAGGCCCCATACTGTACTGTACTGGATCTATCATGGAGAGATGATAACAGCTATAGGCCCCATACTGTACTGTACTGGATCTATCATGGAGAGATGATAACAGCTATAGGCCCCATACTGTACACACTGTACTGGATCTATCATGGAGAGATGATAACAGCTATAGGCCCAATACTGTACACACTGTACTGGATCTATCATGGAGAGATGATAACAGCTATAGGCCCAATACTGTACACACTGTACTGGATCTATCATGGAGAGATGATAACAGCTATAGGCCCAATACTGTACACACTGTACTGGATCTATCATGGAGAGATGATAACAGCTATAGGCCCCATACTGTACTGTACTGGATCTATCATGGAGAGATGATAACAGCTATAGGCCCCATACTGTACTGTACTGGATCTATCATGGAGAGATGATAACAGCTATAGGCCCCATACTGTACTGTACTGGATCTATCATGGAGAGATGATAACAGCTATAGGCCCCATACTGTACTGTACTGGATCTATCATGGAGAGATGATAACAGCTATAGGCCCCATACTGTACTGTACTGGATCTATCATGGAGAGATGATAACAGCTATAGGCCCCATAACACACTGTATACTGTACTGTACAGAGATGATAACAGCTATAGGCCCCATAACACACTGTATACTGTACTGTACAGAGATGATAACAGCTATAGGCCCCATACTGTACACACTGTACTGGATCTATCATGGAGAGATGATAACAGCTATAGGCCCCATAACGTACATACTGTACTGGATCTATCATGGAGAGATGATAACAGCTATAGGCCCAATACTGTACACACTGTACTGGATCTATCATGGAGAGATGATAACAGCTATAGGCCCCATAACGTACACACTGTACTGGATCTATCATGGAGAGATGATAACAGCTATAGGCCCAATACTGTACACACTGTACTGGATCTATCATGGAGAGATGATAACAGCTATAGGCCCAATACTGTACATACTGTACTGGATCTATCATGGAGAGATGATAACAGCTATAGGCCCAATACTGTACACAGACTGTACTGGATCTATCATGGAGAGATGATAACAGCTATAGGCCCAATACTGTACTGTACTGGATCTATCATGGAGAGATGATAACAGCTATAGGCCCAATACTGTACACACTGTACTGGATCTATCATGGAGAGATGATAACAGCTATAGGCCCCATACTGTACTGTACTGGATCTATCATGGAGGGATGATAACAGCTATAGGCCCCATACTGTACACACTGTACTGGATCTATCATGGAGAGATGATAACAGCTATAGGCCCAATACTGTACACACTGTACTGGATCTATCATGGAGGGATGATAACAGCTATAGGCCCCATACTGTACACACTGTACTGGATCTATCATGGAGAGATGATAACAGCTATAGGCCCCATACTGTACTGTACTGGATCTATCATGGAGAGATGATAACAGCTATAGGCCCAATACTGTACACACTGTACTGGATCTATCATGGAGAGATGATAACAGCTATAGGCCCCATACTGTACTGTACTGGATCTATCATGGAGAGATGATAACAGCTATAGGCCCCATACTGTACTGTACTGGATCTATCATGGAGAGATGATAACAGCTATAGGCCCCATACTGTACACACTGTACTGGATCTATCATGGAGAGATGATAACAGCTATAGGCCCAATACTGTACACACTGTACTGGATCTATCATGGAGAGATGATAACAGCTATAGGCCCAATACTGTACACACTGTACTGGATCTATCATGGAGAGATGATAACAGCTATAGGCCCAATACTGTACACACTGTACTGGATCTATCATGGAGAGATGATAACAGCTATAGGCCCAATACTGTACACACTGTACTGGATCTATCATGGAGAGATTATAACAGCTATAGGCCCCATAATGTACACAATGTACTGGATCTATCATGGAGAGATGATAACAGCTATAGGCCCAATACTGTACACACTGTACTGGATCTATCATGGAGAGATGATAACAGCTATAGGCCCCATAACGTACACAATGTACTGGATCTATCATGGAGAGATGATAACAGCTATAGGCCCAATACTGTACACACTGTACTGGATCTATCATGGAGAGATGATAACAGCTATATGCCCAATACTGTACACACTGTACTGGATCTATCATGGAGAGATGATAACAGCTATAGGCCCAATACTGTACACACTGTACTGGATCTATCATGGAGAGATGATAACAGCTATAGGCCCAATACTGTACACACTGTACTGGATCTATCATGGAGAGATGATAACAGCTATAGGCCCAATACTGTACACACTGTACTGGATCTATCATGGAGAGATGATAACAGCTATAGGCCCCATACTGTACTGTACTGGATCTATCATGGAGAGATGATAACAGCTATAGGCCCAATACTGTACACACTGTACTGGATCTATCATGGAGAGATGATAACAGCTATAGGCCCAATACTGTACACACTGTACTGGATCTATCATGGAGAGATGATAACAGCTATAGGCCCCATAACGTACATACTGTACTGGATCTATCATGGAGAGATGATAACAGCTATAGGCCCAATACTGTACACACTGTACTGGATCTATCATGGAGAGATGATAACAGCTATAGGCCCCATAATGTACACACTGTACTGGATCTATCATGGAGAGATGATAACAGCTATAGGCCCAATACTGTACACACTGTACTGGATCTATCATGGAGAGATGATAACAGCTATAGGCGCCATAACGTACATACTGTACTGGATCTATCATGGAGAGATGATAACAGCTATAGGCCCAATACTGTACACACTGTACTGGATCTATCATGGAGAGATGATAACAGCTATAGGCCCCATAATAACACACACACTGTACTGGATCTATCATGGAGAGATGATAACAGCTATAGGCCGTGACATTACACGACACCAGCACGCAATGACGTATGAATTAGATTTCAGGATTTACAGTGGTGGGATCATGGAGGGGAGTGGCAGTGTGTGTGTGTGTGTGTGTGTGTGTGTGTGTGTGTGTGTGTGTGTGTGTGTGTGTGCGTGCGTGCGTGCGTGCGTGCGTGCGTGCGTGCGTGCGTGCGTGCGTGCGTGCGTGCGTGCGTGCGTGCGTGCGTGCGTGTGTGCGTGCGTGCGTGCGTGCGTGCGTGCGTGCCAGAGCCTGGGCTCATCCAGTGTCATTGTGACTATATTGCTCCTGTGATGAGACTAGACTACTGAAGCTCAAACCCAGGCAGGACTCACCTCACCTCACCTCACCTCACCTCACCTCACCTCACCTCACCTCACCTCACCTCACCTCACCTCAGTGCTGTCAGTAACAGGGATCTCTCGCTCTGCGATCATTAACCCATTTTGACCTGAGGACGATTCTACAAATGTCTTCTAAATCCTGACAGTTTTCTGAAAAACCTATGTTTCTATGTCAGTCGTTCTCAATATGTCATGTCAAGGACCCCAAAGATTATTATGTAATTTGCTGCCGACCCCCATCTTAAAATATGTTGTTCCAGGGACCACCCATTGGTCTTTATGATCAACCTCCGTCCTGAGCGTTACTAATTGAAAAGGCGGAGAACTTCGTCCTGAGCGCTCAGGGTGTTAAAGTGGTGTATTTCGATTGGGCCTTGATGCCGCCTTTTGACTCAAAGGCTTTCAAGCTTTCAGGAAGAAACCAAAAATGCACGAGGAAGACACACTTGAATATTCTTCATCATCATCATCATTTTGAATATTAGAGTCACGTCAACTCCATAGACACACAAAACAAAACAAACAATCACAGCACTCCATCTTTATGATACTCCAAGGAGCAGTGCCTGTACCTGTCTAACTACTTCATCAGAGTGAGTGATGGGCAGAACACCCGAGGGAACTCATCTGACCTCGGCTCGTTCCCCGAAACATTTGGCTCAAGCATGGGGGAGAAAAAAAGCACTTCTACTACAGTCTGTAAAACGTGGAACGCCTTATATTACCAAAAGACATTATATTAGATTCTCTTTCTACACTTAAAACTGAGCTAAGACATGGCTGTCCTCAAAGTAAAATAGGATTAGAGGGAAAAGCCCCAGAGCACTATAATAACCTATTTTGGGCGGGAACCCCTTTTGGTGTTAGCATTATGTTATGCTTTAGCTAAGGAAAAATGTCAGACCTACAAGCTCGTAGCGCGCCACCGAGTGGCGCGCTACAAGCTTGTAGGTCTGCTATTTTTGAAAAATCGAAGAACGACTGACATAGAAACATAGCTTTTTCAGAAAACTGTCAGGATGTAGAAGACATTTGTGACTAAATTTGACTGAGGGACTGCCATTGGATTTTTTTGAATTTTCGTTTTTTCATGTCATATGAAAGCAGGGAATCATAGCTTCAAATTGACATATTGGTTTTCAGTTTGGCCCACCAGTTTTGGAGATATGGCTTATAGAGTAATGTCTTGCAGAAAACAGCGAGTTGAGAAAACAGGTTTGAAAGGTTCACTTCTGTGGTCTCTAACATTACACCTAGCTACATGTTTAAGCATTTATTTCATATTTACATGTCGATTTCAGCTCTGACACTTATTTCAGACATGCTCTAGTATCTGAAGAGTCTGCCTGTGCTATAAACTCATTTTGGAAAAATGGTGAAAAGCTGGAATTTGCGCGATGGCAGTCTCTCAGTCAAATCTGGTCACATTTTTAGAATCTGATCTCAGGTCAAAATGGGATAACAGACAAAGAATTAGAGTAAGGAGTTAGGACAGAGGGCACAGCAAGGACAGGAACGTCTCTGTCTCTCTCTCTTCTTTCTCTCTCCTCTCAACTCCTTCAGTATCTGTTACCATCTCTCTCTCTGTCTGGACTTTATTTATAGATACCGTACGGACGCATATATACTGCACAAAATATATGAAAGACATGGGGCTGGGATATGCATAGAAATGTGAAGAAGTAAATATCTTTATTTACTTCTTCAGAAGCCAGAGGGGATTAGGTGTTATGTGAAGAATCTGAATAATATTTATTGTCACGTCATCACAGTAAGAAGTCACACCTGTGTCGGCGCTCTTAACATCGTACAACATCATGACGTAACTATTTGCTCAGACACTATGATGTAAAATTGTCCATTCATTGTCAATGCGGGAATTTAATGTTTTACGTCAAATGTGTTTAAAGACACATATGACGTAAATTATCCATGCATACAAACAAACAAACATCTCTACACTGATGGCTGAACATAGGAGGGGCTAGCGCGCCTCAAAAAGAAAAAAGAAAGTGGGTGAATTTCGTTTTTGTTCATAGTTGTTCTTCCAAGAAAACAAAGAAATGGAAGAAGAGAGAGGGGGGAGGGGGGGGGGGGGGAGGGGGGGGGTTAGGAGATCAAGGCAAGAAAAACATTTTGAAACTCGTTCCACACACACACACACACACACACACACACACACACACACACACACACACACACACACACACACACACACACACACACACACACACACACACACACACACACACACACACACACACACACACACACACACACAGGCTCTCTCTTAGCTACTTTCACAAACGGCACAGCCGTATATGGGTCTCTCTTATCTTATCTTATATTTACAATGCAAGTAATGGGTTTCCAGATAATATTGAACGAGTCGAGGGAAAGAAAGGAGTAAAAAGAGGACAGAGAACACATGATGGTGACAGACAGACAGACAGACAGACAGACAGACAGACAGACAGACAGACAGACACAGACACAGACACAGACACAGACACAGACAGACAGTAGAGAGGGAGGGAGAGGAGCATTCTGGCCTATATTTCTGACAGATCATAAACAGGTAGGTATATCTTTTTTTAAAACCTCCCTCCTGTCTGGCACACACCACACTGGCCTTTATATAGACTGTCTGCAGTAACGCACGCACGCACGCACGCACGCACGCACGCACCAATGTTTGCAGTTACAATGGGTGTGCGTGCGTGTGGTTAAAAAAAATCCTTTTAAGGTCTTAGATGATAAAACGACCATAACTTTGGCATGCATGCTTCACCTGCGAGCAGCCACGTATTCAGCACCTCCTCCGGACACCAGATGTATGTTACACACGTGCACGCAAGCACGCATGTGCATGTATGTGCCACGTGCACGCAAGCACGCATGTGCATGTATGTGCCCTAGAGCATGCAGGCACGCACATACTTTAGAGAAAGTAAAAGATGAGTGTTCCTTTTTTTTCATTTGTTTTAGCGATTTTAGCTATTTTTGATAGGGGGGGGGGGGCGGGGGGGGGGGCATTTGAACATGGGGCTAAATATGATTTTTTTTTTTACAACATAGGAGCCACTCTGATACACACACAAGCCCATGCAATACTGTAAGTCCATGGAAGTTCCAAACTGTAGCGTGCGTGCGTGTGTGCGTGCGTGCGTGCGTGCGTGCGTGCGTGCGTGCGTGCGTGCGTGCGTGCGTGCGTGCGTGCGTGCGTGCGTGCGTGCGTGCGTGCGTGCGTGCGTGCGTGCGTGCGTGCCCATATATAAAAGCACTTGATACCTTTCCAAGCTCATTTGGAGCCTGTCCACGGCTGGCAAGGTCACCACACTGTTGTCAAATTCATGAGCCATACACTGTGTGAGACTAACCAGTATAGAGTGTTCTCTCTCTCCTCTCTCTCTCTCTCTGTCTCTCTGTCTCTCTCTCTCTCTGTCTCTCTCTCTCTCTCTCTCTCTCTCTCCCTCTCCCTCTCCCTCTCTCTCTCTCTCTCTGTCTCTCTCTCTCTCTCTCTCTCTCTCTCTCTCTCTCTCTCTCCCTCTCCCTGTCTCTCTCTCTGTCTCTCTGTGTCTCTCTCTCTCTCTCTCCCTCTCCCTGTCTCTCTCTCTGTCTCTCTGTGCCTCTCTCTCTCTCTCTCTCCCCCTCCCTCTCCCTCTCCCTCTCCCTCTCCCTCTCCCTCTCCCTCCCTCTCTCTCCCCCTCCCCCTCCCCCTCCCTCTCTCCTCTCTCTCTCTCTCTCTCTCTCTCTCCTCTCTCTCTCTCTCTCTCTCTCTCTCTCCTCCCTCTCTCTCTCTCCCCCCCCCCCCCCCCCCCCCTCTCTCTCTCTCTCTCTCTCTCTCTCTCTCTCTCTCTCTCTCTCTCCCCCCTCTCTCTCTCCCCCCCCCCCTCTCTCTCTCTCTCTCTCCCCCCCTCTCTCTCTCCCCCCCCCCCTCTCTCTCTCCCTCTCTCTCTCCCTCTCTCTCTCTCTCTCTCTCTCTGGGCTCCACTATCTTCATTTGTCAGGCTCTGACTGTATAGGAGACATTACTGGAATGTCACAGACAGCACTGGGTACAGTACAGCTATACTTAATTTACTTAGTGGAGAGATGTGTCCTTCTCTTGGGTTGTGTCCCTTGACAAACAGAGGGTCCGGGCTAATGTATATGGGACTCACTCTATACTATATCAATATAAAGGTCACACGTGACCGACGTAGAAAGCCCCTTTTTCTTCCTCATTTTGGGCGGGAACCCCTTTTGGTGTTTTAAATCATTATGTTATACTTTAGCTATTGCAAAATAGCAGACCTACAAAGCTAGTTCCGTTGCAGCGCAATGGGAAGAAGGAAATTGCGAGATTTGACAGACTCCACTTCATGTTTCAGCTGTGTTTTTAAACCCAGTATTGTGCCCTTCACATGTAGTAACGGATGGGTATTATTATTATTTGTTGTATTTTATTTTCACATCAAAGCAAATTAAATTAAATTAAAAGAAGCACACATGAAACTGCTTTTTACTGTTTTTGTTTACTTACAATAAGTTACTGTTTTTGGAAACCAAAAGATGTTGAGAATGGAGCAGAACATACTGTAGTATATTTTTGTGGGGACCTTGACTGCATTATAGTAGGCCTACAATCTTTTGGATTGCAGTGACCCCACATTGTTTCTTCGGGAACAATATTTGTAGTTACAATGAGGGCTACATGAGCCGAAGGGAGAGAAACACGTCGCCTCTCTCCAGTCCGTGCGTATGGTGCTGCTGGTGGCTGAATAACAACGGATCGCATCGCTGACTGACATAAACGCACAGTTACAATTCAGAGGCACTTCAATAAGAAAACTCAACTAATAACGCTTGTGTGTGTTAATCTGCCCGATGCTGACGTTAGTATATAATGTTTAGATTGTTTTCCTCTTGTACATGCGTTTGTGGGCACAGTGGCAGGGGGTGAAAAGCCGATTTGTCCCATGGTGTGCACTGCGCAACTGTGCAGTGTAAAACATGCTGAAATCAAACTACACACACACACACACACACACACACACACACACACACACACACACACACAGTCACTCAGTCACAAATCCTCCACAGTGTGATTACGTGTCTGCAGTGACACTGATGCGAGGTTACAATGAGTCCGTGGTGTGGTGAGACTGGGAAAGGAATAATGCTTGGAAGAGCTTGGCATCCGACTGCGCGCGTTGTGGCGATGAGATGGGCGCGTTCGGAAATACCGCACCGAAGCACACTCGCCTATTAGTTTGCATTGCATTTGCACAGTGCGCTCAGTGCGATATTTCCGAACGTGGCCGTTGTGTGTGTGTGGGTGTGTGTGTGTGGCTGGCTGGCCTGTGTTTTGCTGCGTGGGGATCGCCATGTGAGGGGGCTAGCCAATAAGGGCCCTGTGTTGCATGTGGAGAATTGTGTAGGTTAGTGTGTGTGGTGTAGCCGAACGGGGTGGTGAGAACATGAGGGGGATGTAGCACAGCAATCGGTGACCCCTACATTAAGCTGTGTTGCTCCCAACATGCAGTGCAAATGCGTGTTGTAGCAACCGTAGCCAATGGGAAAACAGGATGCAGTGTTGCCAGGTCCGCGAATTGTAAGCGAGTTGTAAGTAGCGTGTTGAATGGCATTTTTTCTGGGCTTGTTTTCATAGACCTGGCAACAAATTAGGCGGGGGTGTCGGTGCTTGTGGCGTGTTTGTGTTTAGTATTGATATTGTTTGTGAGTCTGGACGGGAGGCGGCTTTAGTGGCAGTGCAATGACAATTTTTACGTGTGTGGTGTTGAGTGTGGGCGTGCTGCGCGACATGAGGAGATAGCCATGGATCGACACGGAGGGTAAGTCTGTGACGTGTTAGTGTGTTTAGTGGGTTGTTGCAGTGTGTGTTGCAGTGTGTCAGTGACATAGTAGCTGGTGCCTTTTGTTCCTGGGTTGCGAACAGCTTTTTGGGCACACCTTTTCAATTGTATAATAGATTACAGAGTTAACATTTTAACTCAAATCTTTGCTTCTGGGGGTCCCTGGAACAACATATTTTCAGATGGGGGGCGGAGGCATATTACATATAACTTTTGGAGTCCTTGACATGAAATATTGAGCATCACTGATACAGAAACATAAGGTTTTTCAGAAAACTGTCAGGATTGTGAAGACATGTTTTAAAGTCAGGCCTAAATGGGTTAAGCAAAGCCTAAAGGAGGCACTTTACGGTAACCTGGAGATGAAAGTGATTGGCGACTGAGTGACAACAGCTGTCACAGATTCCAGTCAAAGTGACGTCCAGGATTTGTTCAGTGCCAGAATTAATTCCAGAGTATATATATATATATATATATATATGACACACTCACTCAGTCACTGCTATGTGAAAATGTTCAATTGCTCGCTGCGATGAAAAACCTTCGGGAAAAAAACTATTTTTGGTAATATAATTCTTGTCCTCACATTGTATCAAAGGAATGTGTGAGTTTGTGTTTGTTTGTTTGTTTGTTTATTTGTTTGTTTTGTGTGCAGTTACATATACTGAAACTAAACAGGTATTCACAATTCATCTTCCCACAAAACATGCCCTAAGCCAGCAAAAAGAAAAAGAAAAAAATTATAATTCAAATGGACAATATATATATACTGTAGGGCTGAAGTGGGTAATGCCTGTTTTGTAATCTACAAAGTAACAAGGGATGGAGCTTGATAACCGATACCCGATAACAAGCTTATTGAGTACCCGTTTTGGGCTTATCGAGTCTGTTATGGAGCATAGTGGCCCATGACGTCATGTTCAAACAATCATGGCAAGAGGCTATCAAGAAATAAATGTAATCATCCACGCTGGCACAAACATGTCGATCTAAAAGTGTAGTGAAACCTGCCAACCAGCGCTGCCCGGGTAAACAACATAACACTTTGAAGTTTAGCAGTTTCTTTAATATTATTTTATTGGTAAAAAGGTCAATTGCCTGTTAGAAATGTACTGTATTTGAAGGCCCTAGTAAAAGATACTGGTTCTTTTCAGAATGTATTGTCTCCCGTCTTTCCACAAAATAATAGAAAATGCTCGATAAGAACCCGGCCCGATAAGCCTTATTGATAAGGTGATCGTTATCAATACAAATTAACGAGCTCCATCCCTAAAAGTAACTATAGTAAATAACGTTTTCAAATAAATATAGTGGAGTACAAGTACAGTTTGGACCTGAGATGTAATGGAGTAGAAGTAAAAGTATTGAAAATTATAGAAATACTCAAGTAAAGTACAAACACCACTATTATACTCTCTTTTTTTTTTTACTGTGTAGAGGCTATATGAGCAGTCTGTGACAGCCCACTGCACTCTGGGTTTGCAGCGGAACAACCAGAGAAAGCGCTGACCTGCCTCATTACGGACGCCCCAAAGCACCACCGTCGGCTAATGATTTGCTTGCGTCGGGACTCGTTTGAAAACATTGTCAAACTGTTTGTGAGAGGTCACTGGTTGTGTTGTATGTGTGTGTGTGGGGGGCGTTTAATATAAAGGTCTTGTAATAGTGTTGCTCTCTGAGCAGGTGTGAGACGAGACAGACGGCCCTCTGATCAAGTTAATCTCTTTAAATCTTTCCGGCCTATTTCATATAGTCCAGTTTTCGGTGAAGAGGTGCAGCCACCGAAACGGTTATTAGTTAATGAATGAATGAATGAATTTTATTTGTATAGCACCTTTCCAAACATATAGTTACAAAGTGCTTTACAGACAGGTTATAAAACAGGAATCATAAAAACATCAAAACAACAAAACATCAAAACATCAGAAACAATGAAATATGAAGAAAATAACAGGTCAATAAAACAATTAAAAACAATATTAGGAAAAACACTTGGCATATAGATGTGTTTTTAAAAGCGTTTTAAAAGAAGACACTGATTCTGCTAACCTAAGAGCCAGTGGCAGGGAGTTCCAGAGCAAAGGTGCCCGAGCCGCAAAGGCCCGGTCACCCCGAGTGACCAGACGTGTTGCAGGAGGAACTAGGAGGGCCCTATCCAAAGGCCCGGTCACCCCGAGTGACCAGACGTGTTGCAGGAGGAACTAGGAGGGCCCTATCCAAAGGCCCGGTCACCCCGAGTGACCAGACGTGTTGCAGGAGGAACTAGGAGGGCCCTATCCAAAGGCCCGGTCACCCCGAGTGACCAGACGTGTTGCAGGAGGAACTAGGAGGGCCCTATCCAAAGGCCCGGTCACCCCGAGTGACCAGACGTGTTGCAGGAGGAACTAGGAGGGCCCTATCCAAAGGCCCGGTCACCCCGAGTGACCAGACGCGTTGCAGGAGGAACTAGGAGGGCCCTATCCAAAGGCCCGGTCACCCCGAGTGACCAGACGTGTTGCAAGAGGAACTAGGAGGGCCCTATCCAAAGGCCCGGTCACCCCGAGTGACCAGACGCGTTGCAAGAGGAACTAGGAGGGCCCTATCCAAAGGCCCGGTCACCCCGAGTGACCAGACGCGTTGCAGGAGGAACTAGGAGGGCCCTATCCGATGATCTGAGGCAGCGCACAGGGTTATGGGGTTGCAGCAAGTCTGTTATATAAATGGGAGCTAGACCATGTAGAGCTTTAAAAGTAATCAATACAATCTTAAAATCAATTCTGTAGCTCACAGGGAGCCAGTGAAGAGTAGCTAAAATAGGTGTAATATGCTCACGTTTTCTCGTGTTGGTGAGAAGGCGAGCCGCAGAGTTCTGCACCATCTGGAGGCGAGATATATTTTTCTTGCTCATACCAGAGTATATTGAATTACAGTAATCCAGTCGTTAAAAACAGAGAGATGTGTTGTGTGAGTGCAGGTGACCACCGCGGCTCAGTGACGTCATGTTGTAGTCTTAGTAAAAACAGAGAGAGATGCAGGTGACGTGGCTCAGTGACGTCATGTTGTAGTTTTAGTAAAAACAGAGAGATGTGTTGTGTGAGTGCAGGTGACCACCGCGGGCGGCTCAGTGACGTCATGTTGTAGTTTTAGTAAAAACAGAGAGATGTGTTGTGTGAGTGCAGGTGACCACCCTCAGTGACATCATGTTGTAGTTTTAGTAAAAACAGAGAGATGTGTTGTGTGAGTGCAGGTGACCACCCTCAGTGATGTCATGTTGTTGTCTTAGTAAAAACAGAGAGATGTGTTGTATGAGTGCAGGTGACCACCCTCAGTGATGTCATGTTGTAGTTTTAGTAAAAACAGAGAGATGTGTTGTGTGAGTGCAGGTGACCACCCTCAGTGACGTCATGTTGTAGTTTTAGTAAAAACAGAGAGATGTGTTGTGTGAGTGCAGGTGACCACCCTCAGTGACGTCATGTTGTAGTTTTAGTTAAAAACAGAGAGATGTGTTGTCTGAGTGCAGGTGACCACCCTCAGTGACGTCATGTTGTAGTTTTAGTAAAAACAGAGAGATGTGTTGTGTGAGTGCAGGTGACCACCCTCAGTGACGTCATGTTGTAGTCTTAGTAAAAACACAGAGATGTGTTGTGTGAGTGCAGGTGACCACCCTCAGTGACGTCATGTTGTAGTTTTAGTAAAAACAGAGAGATGTGTTGTGTGAGTGCAGGTGACCACCCTCAGTGACGTCATGTTGTAGTTTTAGTAAAAACAGAGAGATGTGTTGTGTGAGTGCAGGTGACCACCCTCAGTGACGTCATGTTGTAGTTTTAGTAAAAACAGAGAGATGTGTTGTGTGAGTGCAGGTGACCACCCTCAGTGACGTCATGTTGTAGTTTTAGTAAAAACAGAGAGATGTGTTGTGTGAGTGCAGGTGACTCACCGCGGCTCAGTGACGTCATCTTGTAGTTTTAGTAAAAACAGAGAGATGTGTTGTGTGAGTGCAGGTGACTCACCGCGGCTCAGTGACGTCATCTTGTAGTTTTAGTAAAAACAGAGAGATGTGTTGTGTGAGTGCAGGTGACCACCCTCAGTGACATCATGTTGTAGTTTTAGTAAAAACAGAGAGATGTGTTGTCTGAGTGCAGGTGACCACCCTCAGTGACGTCATGTTGTAGTTTTAGTAAAAACAGAGAGATGTGTTGTGTGAGTGCAGGTGACTCACCGCGGCTCAGTGACGTCATCTTGTAGTTTTAGTAAAAACAGAGAGATGTGTTGTGTGAGTGCAGGTG
>NW_027637771.1:25000-40634 GCF_951216825.1 Electrona antarctica | reverse complement strand
AACAACCAGAGAAAGCGCTGACCTGCCTCATTACGGACGCCCCAAAGCACCACCGTCGGCTAATGATTTGCTTGCGTTGGGACTCGTTTGAAAACATTGTCAAACTGTTTGTGAGAGGTCACTGGTTGTGTTGTATGTGTGTGTGTGGGGGGCGTTTAATATAAAGGTCTTGTTATAGTGTTGCTCTCTGAGCAGGTGTGAGACGAGACACACGGCCCTCTGATCAAGTTAATCCCTTTAAATCTTTCCGGCCTATTTCATATAGTCCAGTTTTGGGTGAAGAGGTGCAGCCACCGAACGGTTATTAGTTAATGAATGAATGAATGAATTGTATTTGTATAGCACCTTTCCAAACATATAGTTACAAAGTGCTTTACAGACAGGTTATAAAACAGGAATCATAAAAACATCAAAACATCAAAACATCAGAAACAATGAAATGTGAAGAAAATAACAGGTCAATAAAACAATTAAAAACAATATTAGGAAAAACACTTGGTATACAGATGTGTTTTTAAAAGCGTTTTAAAAGAAGACACTGATTCTGCTAACCTAAGAGCCAAGGGCAGGGAGTTCCAAAGCAAAGGTGCCCGAGCCGCAAAGGCCCGGTCACCCCGAGTGACCAGACGCGTTGCAGGAGGAACTAGGAGGGCCCTATCCAAAGGCCCGGTCACCCCGGGTGACCAGACGCGTTGCAGGAGGAACTAGGAGGGCCCTATCCGAAGATCTGAGGCAGCGCACAGGGTTATGGGGTTGCAGCAAGTCTGTTATATAAATGGGAGCTAGACCATGTAGAGCTTTAAAAGTAATCAATAGAATCTTAAAATCAATTCTGTAGCTCACAGGGAGCCAGTGAAGAGTAGCTAAAATAGGTGTAATATGCTCACGTTTTCTCGTGTTGGTGAGAATGCGAGCCGCAGAGTTCTGCACCATCTGGAGGCGAGATATATTTTTCTTGCTCATACCAGAGTATATTGAATTACAGTAATCCAGTCGTTAAAAACAGAGAGGTGTGTTGTGTGAGTGCAGGTGACCACCCTCAGTGACGTCATGTTGTAGTTTTAGTAAAAACAGAGATGTGTTGTGTGAGTGCAGGTGACCACCCTCAGTGACGTCATGTTGTAGTTTTAGTAAAAACAGAGATGTGTTGTGTGAGTGCAGGTGACCACCCTCAGTGACGTCATGTTGTAGTTTTAGTAAAAACAGAGATGTGTTGTGTGAGTGCAGGTGACCACCCTCAGTGACGTCATGTTGTAGTTTTAGTAAAAACAGAGATGTGTTGTGTGAGTGCAGGTGACCACCCTCAGTGACGTCATGTTGTAGTTTTAGTAAAAACAGAGAGATGTGTTGTGTGAGTGCAGGTGACCACCGCGGCTCAGTGACGTCATGTTGTAGTTTTAGTAAAAACAGAGAGATGTGTTGTGTGAGTGCAGGTGACCACCCTCAGTGACGTCATGTTGTAGTTTTAGTAAAAACAGAGAGATGTGTTGTGTGAGTGCAGGTGACCACCCTCAGTGACGTCATGTTGTAGTTTTAGTAAAAACAGAGATGTGTTGTGTGAGTGCAGGTGACCACCCTCAGTGACGTCATGTTGTAGTTTTAGTAAAAACAGAGAGGTGTGTTGTGTGAGTGCAGGTGACCACCGCGGCTCAGTGACGTCATGTTGTAGTTTTAGTAAAAACAGAGATGTGTTGTGTGAGTGCAGGTGACCACCCTCAGTGACGTCATGTTGTAGTTTTAGTAAAAACAGAGAGATGTGTTGTGTGAGTGCAGGTGACCACCGCGGCTCAGTGACGTCATGTTGTAGTCTTAGTAAAAACAGAGAGGTGTGTTGTGTGAGTGCAGGTGACCACCGTGGCTCAGTGACGTCATGTTGTAGTTTTAGTAAAAACAGAGATGTGTTGTGTGAGTGCAGGTGGCCACCGCGGCTCAGTGACGTCATGTCGTAGTTTTCGGTGGTCAACCTCTTCACCGAAAACTGGACTTTGAAAAGGTCTTTACCGTCTCCTCTCCCCCATAAAAAGAAATCTTTTGAAAATAGCCGATCTACAAGCTCACAATGCGTCACAATTGTGATATTATTATTTATATTTAGTCTTACAAACTAAGACTAAATATACTGACGATTTCGTCAACAAATAAAAACTAGACTAAAATGTTAGGAAGGGACTAGTGGACCAGAGATCCAGTATAAGTCATTTTACACTTGGTTGCATTCTGCAAATAGCAGATCTACAAGCTCACAACGCGTAGCGCTGCGACGCGTTGTGGGCTTGTAGATCTGCTATTTTCAGCAAGTGAAAGTCATCAAGGCCCACCAAAACACGTTTTAGTCGACTAAATCAACTGTAGATTTAGTCGACTAAAATCGTATGATATTTAGTCGACTAAAACTAGACTAAACACTAAAACATTCCAGGTGACTAAAATGTGACTAAAACTAAATGAAAACTATTCAAGAGACTATGACTAAAACTAAAACTAAAATCAAAATTTGCTGCCAAAAACAACACTGAGCTATACTTTACACCACTGCCAACCAGGCAGATATCCATCCATTCCGCTAGCCAGGCCAGGCCAGCCAAGCAGTCAGCCATTACAGCCAACGAGCCATTCATTCACCCTCAACAATATATAGACTCTCGGCCAAATGCTAATCTCATGATTGACCACTTGAAAGACAAAAGGTTATCACCAAACAGATTCAGTTAAGGTGGTGAGAGGGGCGAGGGGATCTTTGCCACCGCTCGCAGCTGATCAAATCAACAACACCGCTAAGTTGATTACAAAGCAGCAGGTCTGGAGTGCAGACAACGGCTGGGGAAGAGGGGAGAGAGAGAGAGAGAGAGAGAGAGAGAGAGAGAGAGAGAGAGAGAGAGAGAGAGAGAGAGATGGAGGAAAACAGCACATAGGGAGAGGAGGGGAGCAGAACACGGGGAGAATAGAACAGTGCAGGACAGTCACACAACATCATAATAGAGGAGAACAAAGCGGGCCAGAGGAACGGCAGACGTGTTTAAGCTTGGAGCAGCAGAACAAAGTGAAGTACGTATACAGCTACAGGGGACAGAGACAAGAGGAACGAATGCAGGGCAGAACACAAAAACACAACACAAGAACACAACACAGAACACAAGACTACAACACAGAACACAAGACTACAACACAGAACACAAGACTACAACACAGAACACAAGACTACAACACAGAACACAAGACTACAACACAGAACACAAGACTACAACACAGAACACAAGACTACAACACAGAACACAAGACTACAACACAGAACACAAGACTACAACACAGAACACAAGACTACAACACAGAACATAAGACTACAACACAGAACATAAGACTACAACACAGAACACAAGACTACAACACAGAACACAAGACTACAACACAGAACACAAGACTACAACACAGAACACAAGACTACAACACAGAACACAAGACTACAACACTACAACACAGAACACAAGACTACAACACAGAACACAAGACTACAACACAGAACACAAGACTACAACACAGAACACAAGACTACAACACAGAACACAAGACTACAACACAGAACACAAGAACACAACACAGAACACAAGACTACAACACAGAACACAAGACTACAACACTACAACACAGAACACAAGACTACAACACAGAACACAAGACTACAACACAGAACACAAGACTACAACACAGAACACAAGACTACAACACAGAACACAAGACTACAACACAGAACACAAGACTACAACACAGAACACAAGACTACAACACAGAACACAAGACTACAACACAGAACACAAGACTACAACACAGAACACAAGACTACAACACGGAACACAAGACTACAACACGGAACACAAGACTACAACACGGAACACAAGAATACAACACAGAACACAAGAATACAACACAGAACACAAGAATACAACACGGAACACAAGACTACAACACGGAACACAAGACTACAACACGGAACACAAGACTACAACACAGAACACAAGACTACAACACAGAACACAAGACTACAACACAGAACACAAGACTACAACACAGAACACAAGACTACAACACAGAACACAAGACTACAACACAGAACATAAGACTACAACACAGAACACAAGACTACAACACAGAACATAAGACTACAACACAGAACATAAGACTACAACACAGAACACAAGACTACAACACAGAACACAACACTACAACACAGAACACAAGACTACAACACAGAACACAAGAACACAACACAGAACACAAGACTACAACACAGAACATAAGACTACAACACAGAACACAAGACTACAACACAGAACACAAGACTACAACACAGAACACAACACTACAACACAGCACAGCACAGCACAGCACAGCACAGCACAGCACAGCACAGCACAGCACAGCACAGCACAGCACAGCACAGCACAACACAACACCATGTTTTTTCAAAAATTGCTTGTAGCTAGCTTGTAGATCTGCTATTGTTCAACAGCTAAAGTTTAACATAATGGTTAAAGTGGTTTAAAAGCTATGAGGTGACACAGATGCGTCCTTCGGTCTAAATGGAATACACACCACACACCAGCGTTATTTCAGGAGGAGTGAACAATAAATATGACATCATTCGAAAAGGCTCAGTCTGGAAATGACAACAAAGCCCCAAGTCGCTCCTTCCCTCCTTGGATGGACGGGAAGCTTTGAGCATGAGGGTCAAAACCAGCTCATCTCATTCCACAAAGTACATCACAATAAAAAACACAGGCGAATATGTGTAGCCTTGGCTCCTCCTGTGATGTCGCAAGTGTGCGTGCGTGCGTGCGTGCGTGCGTGCGTGCGTGCGTGCGTGCGTGCGTGCGTGCGTGCGTGCGTGCGTGCGTGCGTGCGTGCGTGCGTGCGTGCGTGCGTGCGTGCGTGCATTGTGCAGAATGACGGCTAATTTCCAATGGTCGAAATGCACATAGGGCTGAAGCGGTTACTGTATGTCTCGTAATAGTAATCAAAATGTACAAATGAACCAGGAAGACGCCCTGAAGGGCGAGGTCTTGTGCACGCATCCACCTGGGTGACGGCAGACTGCTGGGCGAGCGCTGGCGCTAAGGCATGGGGGGGGGAATTGGAAATACTCAAGTAAAGTACTGTACAAATAGCTCAAAACTGCACTTAAAGGTATATTCAGTGATTTCACTTAATTCAAATGTCACTTCTTTTTTTGTTTTGTTTTGATAATCCTCCCTACTATAGAGTGTGCTGACCATATAAGGAGTTCCTTCCTGTCCCCAGTTAACCCCATGGGGGTCAAAAAACATTAGGTTTCGTTTTTGGCTATAGGTGGCCCATGCAGCCTTCATCCAATCAGGATAGAGCGGGGGCGGGCCTTGGTGTGTGTGCTGTTGGCCTGTCACTTGTCCCCCCCCCCCCCCCCCACTGTAGAGTGCGTGCATGTGGTAAATGGTAAATAAAATTGTAAATGGTGCATTTATATAGCGCCTTTATCCAAGGCGCTTTACATAGATTGTGCATTACATTCACCCATTCACACACACACATTCATACACCGATTGCGGCGGAAGCCATGCAAGGTACCAACCAGCACATCGGGAGCAATTTGGGGTTCAGCGTCTTGCCCAAGGACACTTCGACATGTAGACAGGAGGAGCCGGGATACGAACCGCCGACCCATGGATCATTGGACGACCTGCTCTACCTCCTGAGCCACAGTCGCCCCACAGTCGCCCTGGGGGGTTTTCCAAATCACCCAAATCACTGAATTTAAGTAAATGTACTTAGTTACTTTCCACCACTGCTGGCTATAGCCTTTGTGTTGCACAGGGAAGCAGCCTATTGTGGTGCATCATGCAGCCTCTTCCTGCCAGTACACACACACACACACACACACACACACACACACACACACACACACACACACACACACACGCACACGCCCACGCACACACACACACACACACACACACACACACACACACACACACACGCACGCCCACGCACACACACACACACACACACACACACACACACACACACACACACACACACACACACACAGCCTCACCAATAAGACTCCTGCCAGGCCCGTCCCATACATGGTAACTGGGTGCCCTGCGGCCCCAGGCAGACATGGCAGGGGATCTCAGAGCTGCAGTGGTCACCCAGAGGTGTGATGTACACTGTGGACACCCCCTGGACACCCCCTGGACACCCCCAGTGGTCACCCAGAGGTGTGATGTACACTGTGGACACCCCCTGGTCACCCAGAGGTGTGATGTACACTGTGGACACCCCCTGGTCACCCAGAGGTGTGATGTACACTGTGGACACCCCCTGGTCACCCAGAGGTGTGATGTACACTGTGGACACCCCCTGGCAGCAGCCGCTGCCTTCTGGGTTCAGTCCAGGAGGGCCAGAGGCTGCAGTCTGCATCAGCACCCTCCTACTGCAGCTGTGAAGCACGGAGCACTTTACAGCTGTCACATCAAGCCCCCATGGAGCGGAGCGCTTTCATATCTTCCGCCGTAGTCTGAAAACCCACCTTTTCAGACTCCACCATGGCCCGTAGCACTTACCCTAGGCCTCTGCTTATTCAATACAGCTCGCTATATACGGACTGAGGCAGAAAGTCATGTAAACCTTTTATTTACAGTTTGGTCTGTAAACTTCTACCGTAATAATAAAAATCACACCCCTGTGAAGTGAGCGTTGCAACTGTTCTGTACTTATTCACTACAGCTCGCTATATACGGACTGAGACAGAAAGTCATGTAAACCTTTTATTTACAGTTTGGTCTGTAAACTTCTACTGTAATAATAAAAATCACACCCCTGTGAAGTGAGCGGTGCAACTGTTCTCTACAGTTGCGCGGTATTTATTGTGTTTATTGTTATATCTGCCTGTCAATGTCTGACTATAAACCTTCATAACTCTGCTTTCTTTAGATGATGATGATGATTGCCTCATTGTCTTGATCGCAAAACATTGGGGGGGGGGGGGTTCATGGGCACATTGGGCAGCAAAAGTCTTGATCCGTACGGCTATAAAAAGTCCCATTCCACCGTTCGGTTCAGAACGGTGAGACGCGTTGTCATCATCAGCTGATTTTGTTTTTCAAGCTAGTATAGGGGAACATGCCTGGGCATATCACAACACCACGGTTTAGGACACGGAAAAGTTGTTATACATTACACCCGGGTCGATTACGTCCCCGATGCGTTCATTGCGGTCTTATCACTACAATTATAATGAATAAAAAAGCGTTACAATCACACGTCCGAGCGATCTCCGATTATGACGGCTCTGCATGGCGATACGTGATCCACCAACGGCACACTGTCTGTTGTCGTGGCGGCCCCTCGATACTGTGGTTAGTTCGTAGTATTGTAGGCTCGGGATCGTTTGGTCGCTACAGTATGAAGAAGGAAACATGCATCTGTCCATGTGTGTTGCAGACGTTATGCAATGCAATGCCGATCGGATCCGGTGCATATGTGTTTAGGCAGCGTTCCGTTCATCATGTTTTTTTCCGAGAGCCATCTCGCAAGATCCTCCTTCTGGAGAAACAGGAGGGGAGGGGGGAATCGAGTATTATAGTGTTGGGTGAAAGCCAATAGGTGGAGGAAAGCCTGGTGAGGCGAGGTTAGGTGAAATTTGATTCTTTTCACACACCGACTAGATCATTGCATGGGCGCGTCCATTTTACACTGGCTTCTACACGTAAAGCGGCCCGCCCTCCTGTTTTCAGGAGGGGAGGGTTTTTTTTTTTTTTTTTTTCTGATCACGTGAGCGGGACTAAGCAGCAATGACAGGGGGATGGTTCTTCATTGTCCGGGTGGGTAAAAAGATGAATGAAAGTATGCTATAAAAAAGTGATTAGAACGTATGGATACGTGGTTCGCACCGGACGTTTGATTAATTGATAACGTATTGATACGCGATTAGCGTTCGCTGTGTTAATAGTGTGAGATTCATAGATTTTGGGGCCTAAATAATATATTAGAAGCTTTTTATCAAGAATGAATCAATGTCACCATGGTCCACATACTGTACAAGTGTACAGTGTACACAAACAAATAAAAAATACATTTATTTTTTTCCCCAAAAGGGCACATTTGTCCAGAGGGAAAGGGGCAGGGGTGCTCTAGCACCCCCTAGTGTCTATCTGTGCACGCCTCTGGGACGGTTGGATACTGTTTCTCCCTCATTTCCTCGTATTTCTAGTTTATTGAAATAATGTCATGCACATTTTCCCAGTGCATACTGCAGGCTTGGTTGACTATAGATTAGATTATGTCGAAGCTTTGCTACTGAAATGATCCTTTATGTATGGATAAATGCCCGTCATTTAACGTGCATCTCAATGGGTGCCTATCGGACAAGGACGGGTCGGGGAGGGACTTAGCGAAGGGCTAATGGCAGGACTATGGAGGCCATAATCACCCTGCAGCACCAACTGACGCTGACATGTGATCCAGAGGATGACCCCCAAGACTGACTGCCTCGCATGATGAGTGATGTATGGCAGCAGTGGAAGGTTACAAGGGTACATTTTCACAAATTGTCAAAAATAGCAGACCTACAAGCTCATAGTGCGCCACTCGGTGGCGCGCTATGAGCTTGTAGGTCTGCTATTTTTCAATTGCTAAATTCTAACATAATAATGTTTAAAACACCAAAATGGGTTAATCTTCCTTGTGCTACTGGTCGTGCTGTACGTGCTAGAGTGACCAACAGAACCACGTTAGATGACTGGTTGAGGAATGGGATGCCATCCCACAGCAGAATGTGACTAGGATGGTTGTCCAGCAAGGTGCCAAACTGTTGCAGCTGCTTGGCTGCAACTGCTTCCACCCGCTACAGAGTTCACTGAGTGTACAATTAATACAGTGTAAAATGGCCAATATGTCCCCCCCCCCCCCCCCCCTTATTACTGAGGGAGAGTGCAATCATCCAATCCACTAATAAACAACTCAAGGCAAGGGTTGAATACCAAGCACTTTTTGGAGGCGCTACGCACACGTTTAGCTGTGTAGCTCATTCCACCAACGCCTGATCTTTACAGGCTGTACCTCGTTGTAAAGGTGACTAAAGTAATCAACGATTAAAATGATATAAAATACAATGCCTGTCTATCTATCTATCTATCTGGAACACTGGTTTCACCAAACACGGAGTAAACCGAGATACTGGCGTTGATTCACTGGCTCAACATGGTATGGCTGTTTGTTAGCGCACCACAGTCTGGTGAAGCATGCACCACCAACAGCTCGCACCAACAGCTCGCACGCACGCACACACGCACGCACGCACGCACACACGCACGCACGCACGCACGCACGCACGCACGCACGCACGCACGCACGCACGCATACACGCACGCACGCACGCACGCACGCACACACGCACGCACACACACAGCACTTGTATATGAGCTATAGACAAATAAATCCTGAGAATCTCGTAGATCAAACTGCTGATGTGCTGCCTCATGGCACAGGCGCTGGTGCAGCCATGCATACAGTATGAACCATACTGGATATACATACTGTACGCTCTGTGGATCTGTGGGTCTGTCTCTCTGGAAGCGGAGCCTTGTGTAAATGTCAACATCATCATAAATATCCAACGGATGTAATCTATCTCGCACAAAGTGCACTGGCGAGGAGGGGGTCGTCCGCTACATTCAATTAATCTGTTGATAAAGTTAAAGCAGTCCGCCATCGTAAGAGCGTGCCAGAATTACGCATACAAGCTGCTACTTATTATAATTACCCATTCGTTATGGTAACACATTTGTGTTCTGCGACAGATTGAATTTGAGCAAAGCATGAGCAGTATTTACTTCCCCTCCATCAGTAAAAACTGCTTCTGCTTTTTAGCGAAGCATATAAGAAGTATTTACTGATGGGAGGGAAAGAAACTGGTTGGAATAACGTGTTTCTATATAAGAAGTATTTACTGATGGGAAAGAAACTGGTTGGAATAACGTGTTTCTTCCTCGTGCTAATACGTCCAACAGGGGAAACTCCCCTCCTGTCAGGTGAAAAAAAGCGGCTTGGACTCCTAGTGCAAACAAGGAAGCATGAGGTCAGTCCGCTGCTCTCCCCAGGTTGGCGGAGGGAGTGTAGCATCGGTGTGCTTCCACTCCTATATAGACAGCTATGTGTGTCCCTGACTGTGTCTGTCTGTCCGTCCGAGCACGGAAATAGCGTTTGTTTACCACCAAGTGTCACTGTTGCGCAGCCTAACACACACACACACACACACACACACACACACACACACACACACACACACACACACACACACACACACACACACACACACACACACACACACACACACACACACACACACACACACACACACACACACACACACACACGTGTGCTCCAGGAAGGAGGGATTGTACAGTACAGTACTACAGCGCGAGTACAGTACTGCACCACTCAGTTCAGACGGGTCTGATTATTTTTCTCAAGAATGTGCAGTACAAAACCACACAGGCCTGAGTGAGGTCCATCTCTCCCCTCGACATCCATCCTGAGAACCTGATAACTTCATTGGGGTTGCCTGAGGTGGGGGTCTTGGCGCCGTGGCACCCACCTGAGAACTTTGTTGGGGTTGCCTGAGGTGGGGGTCTTGGCGCCGTGGCACTCACCTGAGAACTTCGTTGGGGTTGCCTGAGGTGGGGGTCTTGGCGCCGTGGCACTCGGACTTCAGCAGGGTGTGGGGCCCGCGGTCCATCATCATGGTGGACGTGGCGGTGGCGATTACGGCCACCCCGTCGCGAACGCGGGCCTCCAGGCCGTAATCCCACTCATCATACGACACCGAGATCAGACCTAGGCAATGGAGAGAGAGAGAGGATCATCATACAACACAGAGTTAGTGTCGAAGTGTCCTTGAGCAAAACACTGAACCCCTAATTGCTCCTGATGTGCTGGTTGCTGCCTTGCATGGTTTCCGCTGCCATCGGTGTATGAATGTGTGTGTGAATGGGTGAATGTAATGCACAGTCTCTGTAAAGCGCCTTGGATAAAGCTGCTATATAAATGTACCATTTACCATTCATTTACCACTGAGATCAGACCAAGGCAATGGAGAGAGAGAGATCGGATCAGCCTTTTTTTTTATTTTTGTTTTATTAATAAGATGGTGGTCCGCGGCCAAATATATATCATTCTGGGGCTCCATAGTTTGAGAACCACTGATATAGAAACATAGTTTTATCAGAATGATTTTGAAGACATTATTTTGTAGAATGGACCTGGGGTGTTAAAGGAGCAGAATGACTTACTGATAGAGCATGAATTAAAGGGGGGGGGGATTATAAAATAAACCTTGTGACTTCCGTGGCTCAATGAACTGGATTATACGCCTCACATCGATAATGAAAAGCACCGCCTTTCTGTCCTCAATAACAGCTAAATATGGTCCTAAATGCCTCCTGTCCGTCTGTCCGTCCTGTCTGTCTCCTTCCAGACACCTCTGTTCCCTACGTCTAAAGTCTCTCTCTGCCTGTCTGCGCTGCGTTATTGCGGTCTGTCTAGATTTCAAGTTTAGGGTCATTTTTTTCATTTCATATAGTCTCTGTTCCGCTCTCCTTCCTGCCCCCTGCTCCACCATCTGTCAGCCTGTCCACCTGTTTATTTATCTGTCTTCCTTCTCTACACTCATACTGTCCCTCCCTTCCTCCCGTGTCTCTCTTCAGCACTGGTGGAAAACATATACTCAATAGTTTTACTTAAGTAAAAGCAGGGCTGGACTGGCCATAGGACGTACCGGGAATATATATATATTTTTTTGACAGGCAGGCAGGTCAATAGGCGGCAGGCCACCAGGAAAGGTCCGGGCGTGCTGCCATTCTGCCAGTGCCATCATGATAATTTCACTGTACCTGTATCGGTGACTGACAAATAAACCCTCTTCTTATGTGGAGTTGTCTGTTGGATTGTAATCATTTATGTTGTTCTGTAAAAGTGGTGGTATTAGGGCTTGTTTGTTTGTGTGTGCCTCGACGGAGCGGGCGGTATAGTTTCTGCTATCTGCGCGCTGGTTGTGGTGGGCTGGTCTGGGCCAAAAGTAATTCAAACTGTACTTGAGTAAAAGTACAAAAATATTGGCGTCAAAATGTACTTAAAGTACAAAGTGAAACTCATTGTGCAGAATGTCCCATTTCACAAGTTTTCAAATGTATCGAAATCTTTTGAAAATATCAGATCTACAATGCGTTGCGATGCGACGCATTGTGAGCTTATTTCTAATTGCTAATTTCAAATGGCCGAAATGTATAATAGGGCTGAAGTGGTCACTGTATGTTTTGTAATAATAATCAAAATCTAGTAAGTAACTAGATAAAGATAAAGATAAAGAAAACTTTATTGTCCATTAAATTTACATAAAATGGAAATTTGTCTTTGGCACACCGGCAGTCAGTTACAACAATAAAACATTACAAAAAATACACAGGTGCATTAAGATACTATATAAAAATGCATTCACATTAACATAACAACAGTGATCATGAGCAGTGGCGATTAGACTATTTAAACATTTTCTTATTTAAAATGTCCACAGCAGTTGGCACAAACGAAGTTTTGTAACCCTTCTTTTTTGCTAATTTTGCCCTAAGCCTCCTGCCCGATGGCAACAAGTCAAATTCAGAGTGAAGAGGGTGGGTAGAATCATTGTAAATCTGAATTGCTTTTTTGGTTATGGAGCGGTTGTATATGTCCTGAAGTTGCAATTGTTTATCTCCAATGATCTTACTTGCCTGGTTGACTACCTGGGTGAGCTTGTTTTTATCTCTAACTGAGAGATTCCCAAACCAGGACACAATGTTAAACTCTCAGTGAGTGATCTATAGACCAACTAAAGTTGTCAAACTGTGACAATAGCACATTATCCTACTATAAATGTGCCACGTCTCTGTGTGTGTGCGTGTGTGTGTGTGCGTGTACGGTTGTGTACGGTTGTAATGCACGTAACTCGAGAACCGTTTGACCCGGTATCGAGTCGGTCGGACCCACGGTTCTCCAGAACCACCACAAAAGGCTCTGCTCAGGCTCTGCCAGTGGGCCTAATGAGGCCAACTCCTTTCACCTGTGCAATTTCCAGCCTCTGCCTCAGCTAATTGAGGCTCAACCAATCAGGCTCTGCCAGTGGGCCGAATCTATTGCCAAATACACTTTTCAGTTTGCAGTCTTCACACACAGGCACATACACAGATCTCCATGTGGGACACCGGCTGACAGGTGCTATGACAACATATATCATTAGGTTCCCAAGTTGCATCGTTCCCAAGTAGGCCGGTGGCCGACTGCGACGGGCACGTACAGGTCTAGTTAATGTAATTCTGCTTTATTTATCCTGTTATTTAATTTGAATGAAGATAAATGTAAACATGTGAACTGACTGTGAAAATATTAGTATTCTTTCCTATTCATGAGAAGGGTAACGGGTCTGTACAGGGGGTGATTGACAGGTGACAGTGACTGATGTCGCCACCCACCCAATGTTATATGTAGAGAAAGTGACACATGAGGAATGGGGGAAAAACTCACACAAACAGATAGTGGAGAAGAGGAGCTGCAGGCGCCAGATAACATTCAAACTATTGTCAAAGTTTAACCGCGTTTATCTGCAGCCATTGGCCCATTAAAGGCGCATTCAGTGATTTGAGTGATTTGGAAAACCACCCAGTCCGCCCCGGTAACAAAATGTGCACATGCACGCTCTACAGTGGGGGGGAAGTGCAACAGGCCAACAGCATGTGCACCAAGGCTCGATCATGATTGGAGGAAGGCCCCTCTCATCCTGATTGGATGAAGGCTTTGCCACCCGCCACCAAAACTGAAACTAGGGTTTTTTTACCCCAGGGGCTCACTGGGGACAGGGAGGAACTCCTTATATGGTCAGCACACTCTATAGTAAGGAGGATTATCCCAAAAAAATAAAAAAATAAGTGGTATTTGAATGAAGTGAAATCACTGAATATACCTTTAAGAAGAACCTTTCGTTTCTTTGGATCACTTGGATATTGGAACCGTTAGACTATCTGGTGCACGCGCTGCGTTTGAAGAGGAGGACGGACGGACGGACGGACAGACGGACGGACGGACGGAAGCGGCCGTTATTCTTTATTTAAATAATACTGAGCGCAGTTATGCTCCGTTGACTTTGGGGGTTATTGTTATTGTTTATTGGACATTGTGTTTGTAACCCGAGGCGTTACAGAGAACATTGGGACTTGTTTGGGGCGGGAGGGGGTTAGAAAGTAATTATTGTTTTTGGATTTAAGTTTGTTTTTGCCTGTTTATTTCTTTTATTTAATAGGGAGAGAGAGAGACAGGGACAGACGATTTTGGTGAAGTGTACTGATTTAATTGAATACCGTTATTTCTTGTCAATTACTATTTCTATATAAAGTACACAATTTAACATTTAGTAGTTATATGATAACTACAAAGTAGTTATCATGAATCATACATAAGCTAAGAACGTAACAGTGGAATATCTATATAATGAAACTATATGCATATACATACTATATAGTGCTATGTTTACATAAAATGCTATAAGTCTTCATAAACTGCTATTGAAGTTACATAAGTTGAGCCTTTGCGTAGGAGGTCGAGGCTAGGGCAAGTGCTATGGGCTAAGATGGAGTCTGAACTGAAGAGGTGCGTTTTCAGACTATGGTGGAAGGTTGGGAGTGAGGCTGCAGTTCTTATTGTGATGGGAAGTGCGTTCCATAGTTTTCAGACTATGGTGGAAGGTTGGGAGTGAGGCTGCAGTTCTTATTGTGATGGGAAGTGCGTTCCATAGTTTTCAGACTATGGTGGAAGGTTGGGAGTGAGGCTGCAGTTCTTATTGTGATGGGAAGTGCGTTCCATAGTTTTCAGACTATGGTGGAAGGTTGGGAGTGAGGCTGCAGTTCTTATTGTGATGGGAAGTGCGTTCCATAGTTTTCAGACTATGGTGGAAGGTTGGGAGTGAGGCTGCAGTTCTTATTGTGATGGGAAGTGCGTTCCATAGTTTTCAGACTATGGAGGAAGGTTGGGAGTGAGGCTGCAGTTCTTATTGTAATGGGAAGTGCGTTCCATAGTTTTCAGACTATGGTGGAAGGTTGGGAGTGAGGCTGCAGTTCTTATTGTGATGGGAAGTGCGTTCCATAGTTTTCAGACTATGGTGGAAGGTTGGGAGTGAGGCTGCAGTTCTTATTGTGATGGGAAGTGCGTTCCATAGTTTTCAGACTATGGTGGAAGGTTGGGAGTGAGGCTGCAGTTCTTATTGTGATGGGAAGTGCGTTCCATAGTTTTCAGACTATGGTGGAAGGTTGGGAGTGAGGCTGCAGTTCTTATTGTGATGGGAAGTGCGTTCCATAGTTTTCAGACTATGGTGGAAGGTTGGGAGTGAGGCTGCAGTTCTTATTGTGATGGGAAGTGCGTTCCATAGTTTTCAGACTATGGTGGAAGGTTGGGAGTGAGGCTGCAGTTCTTATTGTGATGGGAAGTGCGTTCCATAGTTTTCAGACTATGGTGGAAGGTTGGGAGTGAGGCTGCAGTTCTTATTGTGATGGGACGTGCGTTCCATAGTTTTCAGACTATG
>NW_027637771.1:0-22500 GCF_951216825.1 Electrona antarctica | reverse complement strand
AGATTGTAAGGCCGAAAACCTATAGGTGAACGTATTTGAACGTTGTTTCCAAATATGGGAATGTTGCGTTTGTGACGCCTGCACCTTACGGCCCACCGTCCACCCACAGGGAAATTTACACACACACGCACACTGGCACGCATACGCACACGCGCACGCGCACGCACACAGTATAGTACACTATGTTTAACACAGCCAGATGTCTAATTGATTGTTTAGCACAATAACAGAAGGATTATGGTGTATTTTGGGGAGCAGCTTATCACTGTCAGCGATGTCAGATTGGGGCGGCTGTACGTTAGCAGTCAGTCCGTGCGTCAAACGCTGCTGCTGTGTAAGGAAGATAGCAGCGAGGGACACAGACGGAGAGGCTGTTGGCGACACAGAGAGACTTGAAAGGGACAAATTGAAAGAAGCAGAGGGACAGAGTGGGAAGAGAGAGAGTGGGCTGGGGGGGGGGGGGGGGGGGGGGTCGGTCAAACAGAGGCAGTGAGAGCAGAGAGGAGCAGAATAAGTTAGATGCAGAGACAGAGAGAGAGAGAGAAAGGGACAGCGTGGCGAAAGGAAGAATGCAGAGAGAGAGAGAGAGAGAGAGATAGAGAGAGAGAGTCCACACAGAAAGGCACAACAGATAGAGAGAGTAGATAGAGAGAGAGTTAGCAGGAGCAGAGACAACAGAGGGATGGAGAGGGAAGGAGAGGGGGAGAGTGGGAGGAGGAGGAGACGAGATGGAGAGGGAAGGAGAGGGGGAGAGAGGGAGGAGGAGGAGACGAGATGGAGAGGGAAGGAGAGGGAAGGAGAGGGAAGGAGAGTGGGAGGAGGAGGAGACGAGATGGAGAGGGAAGGAGAGGGAAGGAGAGTGGGAGGAGGAGGAGACGAGATGGAGAGGGAAGGAGAGGGAAGGAGAGGGATGGAGAGGGGGAGAGAGGGAGGAGGAGGAGGAGACGAGATGGAGAGGGAAGGAGAGGGAAGGAGAGGGAAGGAGAGTGGGAGGAGGAGGAGACGAGATGGAGAGGGAAGGAGAGGGAAGGAGAGGGATGGAGAGGGGGAGAGAGGGAGGAGGAGGAGGAGACGAGATGGAGAGGGAAGGAGAGGGAAGGAGAGGGAAGGAGAGTGGGAGGAGGAGGAGACGAGATGGAGAGGGAAGGAGAGGGAAGGAGAGGGGGAGAGAGGGAGGAGGAGGAGACGAGATGGAGAGGGAAGGAGAGGGAAGGAGAGGGGGAGAGTGGGAGGAGGAGGAGACGAGATGGAGAGGGAAGGAGAGGGATGGAGAGGGAAGGAGAGGGATGGAGAGGGAAGGAGAGGGATGGAGAGGGAAGGAGAGGGATGGAGAGGGAAGGAGAGGGATGGAGAGGGAAGGAGAGGGGGAGAGTGGGAGGAGGAGGAGACGAGATGGAGAGGGAAGGAGAGTGATGGAGAGGGATGGAGAGGGAAGGAGAGGGAAGGAGAGGGATGGAGAGGGAAGGAGAGGGATGGAGAGGGAAGGAGAGGGATGGAGAGGGAAGGAGAGGGGGAGAGTGGGAGGAGGAGGAGACGAGATGGAGAGGGAAGGAGAGGGATGGAGAGGGAAGGAGAGGGATGGAGAGGGAAGGAGAGGGATGGAGAGGGAAGGAGAGGGATGGAGAGGGAAGGAGAGGGGGAGAGTGGGAGGAGGAGGAGACGAGATGGAGAGGGAAGGAGAGTGATGGAGAGGGATGGAGAGGGAAGGAGAGGGAAGGAGAGGGATGGAGAGGGAAGGAGAGGGATGGAGAGGGAAGGAGAGGGATGGAGAGGGATGGAGAGGGATGGAGAGGGATGGAGAGGGAAGGAGAGGGATGGAGAGGGAAGGAGAGGGATGGAAAGAGAAGGAGAGGGATGGAGAGGGAAGGAGAGGGATGGAGAGGGAAGGAGAGGGATGGAGAGGGAAGGAGAGGGAAGGAGAGGGGGAGAGAGGGAGGAGGAGGAGACGAGGTGGAGAGGGAAGGAGAGGGGGGGAGTGGGAGGAGGAGGAGATGAGATGGAGAGGGAAGGAGAGGGGAGAGAGGGAGGAGGAGGAGACGAGATGGAGAGGGAAGGAGAGGGAGAGAGTGGGAGGAGGAGGAGACGAGATGGAGAGGGAAGGAGAGGGGGGGAGTGGGAGGAGGAGGAGACGAGATGGAGAGAGAAGGAGAGGGGGAGAGAGGGAGGAGGAGGAGATGAGGTGGCCTCTCAGAGTGCCACTTAAGGAAGGTATCAGCAGAGAATTACACGTGGGAATTGGAGGCTCTTCATCACGCACAACGCATGGAGCGTGCCCAGTAAGCAAATTAACATTCAGTGCTAACAGGCGTCTTCCACTGAACTCCGAAACCAACCATGGTTTATTCAGCCTGAAACAGCGTATATATATATATACAGCAGCTATGAGCTAACCTCGCGTCACCAGGCTTTCCACCGCCAAAGGAATTAAAGCCTGGTATTCATTGTAAAAGTGATCGTGTTCCAGTTGGTGTTGCATTGTTTTTGTTCCCCACATGATGCGAATCAATGAGTTTAGTCTCACTATAGTGGTGCTATACGAGTTAGAATATAAGATGGTCCTTATATGCACTTATACAGTATGTCGTCGTATCACAGCAGCTTAGCGCAGTGAACCCCAGCCATGGGGGTCCGCGGACCCCCGGCGAATGCTTCGTGGACCACCAACAACACTCTCTCCCCCCCATAGCCACAGCATGTCTGTCTCCATTATTAGCATGCAAGACTGCAACAAACTTGGTCTCCCAAAGTTTAAGCATAAAGGCTACTGTGTTTGACCCCCTTCTTAGGCAGACATCCAACACAACACAGGGCGGGTTCGCGGCACGTGCGCGTGCGTGCGTGCGTGCGTGCGTGCGTGCGTGCGTGCGTGCGTGCGAGCATGCGTGGGTCAGTATATCCATCCCTGATATACTGTGGCAGCACTTTTTGATTTTAATTTTAGTCATAGTCTCTTGAATAGTTTCATTTAGTTTTAGTCACATTTTAGTCACCTGGAATGTTTTAGTGTTAGTCTAGTTTTAGTCGACTAAATATCATACGATTTTGGTCGACTAAATCTACAGTTGATTTAGTCGAACAAAATGTGTTTTGGCGGGCCTTGATGCCGTCGTAATGACTGTTTTTACACTTGCTGAAAATAGCCGATCTACAACTAATTGTAAAATGACTTGTACTGGATCTCTTGTCCACTATAGTCCCTTCCTAACATTTTAGTCTAGTTGTTATTTGTTGACGAAATTGTCAGTATTTTTAGTCTTAGTTTTAGTCATCATAGCTTAGTTTCCATTTAGTTTTCGTCAGTGGAAAAAAAGGTAGTCGACTAACATTTTTGGTCTTAGTTTTAGTCGACAAAATCAACTGCTCTGCTCATAAACCCGTGAACGGGTATGAACTAGTAAGTAGGCAATGTCTTCAAGTATCTAAGACTGAGGATCGGTGATAATTGCACACTCGAGAGAGAGAAGTGGGGAAATCACGAGACTGTAAGGAGCCATTACATTATAATGTTAATCGGGTGAGGATCTGTGAGAGACACACTTGAAGGGTTTAACCCATTTTGGGCAGGAGGGAACGCCTTTTGGTGTTTTAAGCATTATGTTATAATTTAGCTATTGAAAAATAGCAGATCTACAAGCTTGTAGCGCGCCACTCGGTGGCGCGCTACGAGCTTGTAGGTCTGCTATTTTTGAAAAGTCGTGAAAATGTGGCGCAAATCTTTGAATATATATTTCAGAGCGAACATTTTGAACTAAAATATTGGCTTCTGGGGGGTCCCTGGAACTACATATTTTGAGATGGGGGTCCGTGGTAACCTGACTCCGCCAGATGGGGCAGCAGGGTCCGTGGCCCAATAGAGATAATTCTGGGGGTCCTCGACATGAAAAAGGTTGAGCAGCACTGACATAGAAACATGGGTTTTTCAGAAAAACGTTAGGATTTAGAAGCCTTTTTTTAATCGACCTCAGTCCAAAATGGTTTAATGGGTATCAGGGTCAACACCTCAGGGGGTTCAGCCGTTTGTCTTGTGGAGAAACAGAAATTGGGTATTTGTTAATATTAATTAATGATCACATATCATTTGAAAGATGTAGGACTGACGTGATCATTTTTATTTCTTTGTTATAATAACGATTTAAAGGAGCATTCAGTGATTTGGGTGATTTGGAAAACCACCCAGTCCGCCCGGTAACAAAATGTGCACATGCACGCTCTACAGTGGGGGGGAGTGCAACAGGCCAACAGCATGTGCACCAAGGCCCGCCCCCACTCGATCATGATTGGAGGAAGGCTCCTCTCATCCTGATTGGATGAAGGCTTTGCCACCCGCCACCAAAACTGAAACTAGGGTTTTTTGACCCCAGGGGCTCACTGGGGACAGGGAGGAACTCCTTATATGGTCAGCACACTCTATAGTAGGGAGGATTATCCAGAAAAAAAGAAAAAATAAGTGATATTTGAATTAAGTCAAATCACTGAATATACCTTTAAGTGTGCTTTACCAGATGTCATAGTCAGTTGATGTCTCTCCATTTATGCTCAGCCTTCTTTCACAGGTTCTTTAAAAACAAAAATCCTGACCCTTTTCCTCATTTCTCCTCCAAGGAGCTTCAAGAAGCTCTGGTTGTCTTTCTAGTTCTAGTGGGAGCGAAGTTGTCAATTATCTGCCTCAGTCACTCAGGACACCATTAAAATTGTTCACCATGGCATCATAAGATGTCATGGTGGGCAATGCAACCTCTGTGTAATTAGAGGAATCTGCTGTCTGCTGTATAAAATGGTTGTAACAGCATTGACATTTCTAGGGAACCAGCTCAAAATGAAATAAATATACACAGACATGGTCAGAGATTGCAAGGTTCAGACATGAATAATATCCTACTGAAGTCCATGCAGTATAGTTACTAGTTACTGTAAAAATCACACCCATGTGAAGTGAATGGTGCGGGTCCCCGGAGGCGGAAGTTCCTGACCCACAGGGACGCACCCAGGGTGCCGGCCCGATTCCGCCAAGCCGCCCCGTGTCCGAAACGGTTGAGAAATGACCGGGTGGGGGTCCCTCTATTGTACCCTCTATGTACTGTACTGTAACTGTACTGTACTGGCACACCCGAATACAGTTAATATGTGCGTATGTGTTTGTGTGTGTGTTAGGTTGCGCACAGGTGGTGAAAAGCAACCATGCTGTTTTCGTGCTCAGACGCACCCACCCACCCAGCCAGGCACCCACCCAGCCAGGCACCCACCCACCCAGACACCCACCCAGCCACCCACCCACCCAGCCACCCAGACACCCACCCAGACACCCACCCAGCCACCCAGACACCCACCCAGACACCCACCCAGACACCCACCCAGCCACCCACCCACCCACCCAGCCACCCAGACACCCACCCACCCAGACACCCACCCAGACACCCACCCAGCCACCCACCCAGCCACCCAGACACCCACCCAGCCACCCACCCAGCCACCCACACACATAGCTCCGTAAGGGAGTGGTTGCACCACTCAAAAATGTATTATTATAACCAGGTTGAGTGTTTGACCTTGGGTCATGGGTGGGGTCTGAAATGCGGCATTCTGTGAGAAGTCAAATGACTCCATTTTTTTAATAAAATGTTTAGATTGTGAGTTGGTGGAGTTGTCGGTATATGAATATTGAAGTCACTGATGACCTTGCACTGCCATGCAGTCTATTTCAGTGAAGACTTTTTTTGTGTGCTAGCAGCAGCTCACTAAATTAATCATGGACACTGCGTGTTAATCTAGGAGCGTGATACCCTGAGAGCTGTTTAATGTCAGAGGTACACGTTTAATAAACCACTGCCCGAATGTCAATACCTGCAGTTCTGGAAATGTGACCAGATTTGACTGAGAGTCTGCCATCGCGCAACCTGCAGCTTTTCACCAGAGGAGAAAAACTTTTTTTCTTTTTTGTCCTAAATGAGTTAATAGCACAGGCAGACTCTTCACATACTAAAGCATGTCTGAAATAAGTGTCAGAGCTGAAATCGACATGTAAATATGAAATAAATGCTTAAACATGTAGCTATAGGTGTAATGTTAGAGACCACAGAAGTGAACCTTTCGAGCCTGTTTTCTCAACTCGCTGTTTTCTCCAAGACATTACTCTAGAAGCCATATCTCCAAAACTGGTGGGTCAAACTGAACAACCAATATGTCAATTTGAAGCTATGATTCCCTGCTTTCATATGACACGAAAATTCAAAAAAATCCAATGGCAGTCCCTCAGTCAAATTTGGTCACAAATACTAAAAGAAACAGGTCCTCATTCACAAAGGAGAAATACGCCAGAGTGTAACGGAAGCGTAAAGGCCATGCGTATAGATAGCGGAAAATCCGTCCGATCACGCTACGGTGAAGTCCCGTGTTATTCAGGGAACCAGGTGTAATCACTTCATTTGTGCGGATCGGCGAGTGTATCATTTCCGCATTTTTTCCAAGCGATTCGCCTGGTGTCGCCTGGTTTGATGGAACATCCACGACCATATAAGGCAACAGGAAATATCGAAATACGTCATCAAAGACTGCACAGAGGATTCCCAAGTTTTAAATTATATACAACAGCCGCGATGAGCTTGTAGAGCAGTTAATTTTGACAGGCGGGTCTCTGCACGGACAGATCTTCAAGCAAACAGCGCGAGTTATATGTATATATTATATTATAAACGAAACTTGTTAACATGGCACGCATTGCTTCACTCCTTGTTAAATGTCAGAACAATAAGTTAACTGATATGTTACAGTTACTTTCACATAATGAGAAAGAAGTTAATTTGTACTGTTCACCACACGACCAAATGCTATATTAAAACTCGGCAATGATAAAAGGCCCTATTGATTAGTCTACTGCGGTGATTGATTCCCTGCCCTGCACTGTCGGATTTGGAAAGCAAATATACGGACATGCATGGACACAGGACATATTTTCTTTCTTTTTTTTCTTGTGGGATTTGGACTAAAGGCTATATTTCATCCGGTTGTATGTTTCCTCAGCTGCAGGTAAGAGTTGGCTATTCTGTGTGGCGTCCGCATGTGTTCAATATACATTATTATAAATTAATACCACGACGCAAATGGAGGCAGATAGGTGCTTGCAGCAAAGGCATTTAGGCCTACGTGAAACTTTAATTGGCTGAGTGAGTCTCTGTCAACATGCTGATCAGCGAGTTACAGTGGTAATAATAATCATCATCAACAGCCTTTCTTGTCTGTCTGTCCGTCATGTTTGTGAACAAGCGCGAGTGGAGGTGAGCCGACTTTCAAACACGCTGATGCCATTCATTCAAATAGGCTAATGTGGTCTTCTATTTTTTATATAGGGCTAATTCCCCCCCCCCCTCACACCGACAGTCAGACTGACTCAAAGGAGCTCCGTAACAAAACAATTTCAATAGGCCTATACTGCAGACATTACTACACTAAACAACGTTGGATTCGTACAGTGCAGAATGCAGATAAGTGTATGTTCTTATTATAATTGTGAGTTTGTTTTTTAACATGCAGCGCGAGTCCGCGAGAGCCGATCTACAAGCTCACAAGCGAGTAGAAAGCTGTCAAGTGAGCAGCGCTCGCGCATGCTAGAAATATCCTAATAAATAAATAAAAAGGTGTCGGGCTTGCAGGGGCAGTTTCTGTATGGGACTCTAGGCTAACCTGCCTCTAGAATGCATGCATTTAGGCATACAAGTGATACTTGGCTTTTATATAAGCTATAATTTTTGTATGTGCTGACCAATGTTTTGGACACATGCCTACATATTTTATCTGAGATTTGGGGACTTTTAATTGAGTCAGCATGAAGACTAAAGCCTTCTGAATAAATCTACGCAAGCAGTACACGACCCTCTGAGCTGGCGCAGCTTTTAGCGGAGTTTCCGACCAAACAACGTCACCGTCAAGTTCACGTTCAAGTTCATGAATTCCCACGTAATGTGGGAATCCACGTAAATGATTGTCCGCTCACGCTCCGCTCACGTAACGTCACTTTATGAGCGTAAACGCCGTTGTGAATGAGGACCATTGTAACTATAATCACCATGTCAGAGAAAGCAAAAGAACGCTCCCTTCAAGACACCCTGGGTCACCCTGGGTCTAATCCGGCCACCCTGGGTCTAATCCGGCGACTTCGGAACCGTCGCCACCATGTATTCATATATATGTCAGTGGTTCCCAAAGTGGGGTCCGGGGACCCCCAGGGGTCCTTGAGGGAGTTCCAGGGGGTCCCCAGCTAAATGATAGTTAGGAACCAAATGGACCCTTATGGGTGTAACTCTGAGAGTGTACAAATGGAACCAAATGGACCCTAATGGGTCCGTTTGGTTCCATTTGTACACTCTCAGTGTTAAATTATCTCACACTAAATGTACTTAAGAAAAGTAAGTTAAAATGAAGTAAAGTACAAATATCAGGTTTTAAAAGTAGCAAAACAGTGGCCCGGGCTGAATGTCATTATGACCCTAACTCTAAAATGTTCCAATCTTGTAATGAGCATATGCTGAAAATCTGTGAATTTGTGGCTACCTAATTTTGAGTTTTGAATGGACTCCAGTCACCCAATAGTGTCCCGGACTTAAAGGGGCATTCCACTCATTTTCAACATTTTACTATGTCCTTAATATACCTTAGAGCTGTTGTGTGGAAATAATAATAAAGTCCCCCCATTCTGTGTTGCCTAGAACTGGAGGTCTGAAAAAAATCATTATGGTGAATCAACACCTTGATGACTCATCAAGATGTGATTCACCATGTTAATGACTTGTTAAGAAAAACAAGTAAAATAAGTGTAAAGACCAATAAAAACAATACATGTAACAGCTCGGGAATGCTATTCTTAACAGGTGGGCCACAGAGAAGGCCCTGTCGCCCCACAGAGGGTAGGGGCGGCCACAGAGAAGGCCCTGTCGCCCCACAGAGGGTAGGGGCGGCCACAGAGAAGGCCCTGTCGCCCCACAGAGGGTAGGGGCGGGGCCACAGAGAAGGCCCTGTCGCCCCACAGAGGGTAGGGGCGGCCACAGAGAAGGCCCTGTCGCCCCACAGAGGGTAGGGGCGGGGCCACAGAGAAGGCCCTGTCGCCCCACAGAGGGTAGGGGCGGGGCCACAGAGAAGGCCCTGTCGCCCCACAGAGGGTAGGGGCGGGGCCACAGAGAAGGCCCTGTCGCCCCACAGAGGGTAGGGGTGGTCACAGAGAAGGCCCTGTCGCCCCACAGAGGGTAGGGGCGGGGCCACAGAGAAGGCCCTGTCGCCCCACAGAGGGTAGGGGCGGGGCCACAGAGAAGGCCCTGTCGCCCCACAGAGGGTAGGGGCGGCCACAGAGAAGGCCCTGTCGCCCCACAGAGGGTAGGGGCGGGGCCACAGAGAAGGCCCTGTCGCCCCACAGAGGGTAGGGGCGGGGCCACAGAGAAGGCCCTGTCGCCCCACAGAGGGTAGGGGCGGGGCCACAGAGAAGGCCCTGTCGCCCCACAGAGGGTAGGGGTGGCCACAGAGAAGGCCCTGTCGCCCCACAGAGGGTAGGGGTGGCCACAGAGAAGGCCCTGTCGCCCCACAGAGGGTAGGGGCGGCCACAGAGAAGGCCCTGTCGCCCAGCAGAGGGTAGGGGCGGCCACAGAGAAGGCCCTGTCGCCCCACAGAGGGTAGGGGCGGGGCCACAGAGAAGGCCCTGTCGCCCCACAGAGGGTAGGGGCGGCCACAGAGAAGGCCCTGTCGCCCCACAGAGGGTAGGGGCGGGGCCACAGAGAAGGCCCTGTCGCCCCACAGAGGGTAGGGGCGGGGCCACAGAGAAGGCCCTGTCGCCCCACAGAGGGTAGGGGTGGCCACAGAGAAGGCCCTGTCGCCCCACAGAGGGTAGGGGCGGGGCCACAGAGAAGGCCCTGTCGCCCCACAGAGGGTAGGGGCGGGGCCACAGAGAAGGCCCTGTCGCCCCACAGAGGGTAGGGGCGGCCACAGAGAAGGCCCTGTCGCCCCACAGAGGGTAGGGGCGGGGCCACAGAGAAGGCCCTGTCGCCCCACAGAGGGTAGGGGCGGGGCCACAGAGAAGGCCCTGTCGCCCCACAGAGGGTAGGGGCGGGGCCACAGAGAAGGCCCTGTCGCCCCACAGAGGGTAGGGGTGGCCACAGAGAAGGCCCTGTCGCCCCACAGAGGGTAGGGGTGGCCACAGAGAAGGCCCTGTCGCCCCACAGAGGGTAGGGGCGGCCACAGAGAAGGCCCTGTCGCCCAGCAGAGGGTAGGGGCGGCCACAGAGAAGGCCCTGTCGCCCCACAGAGGGTAGGGGCGGGGCCACAGAGAAGGCCCTGTCGCCCCACAGAGGGTAGGGGCGGCCACAGAGAAGGCCCTGTCGCCCCATAGAGGGTAGGGGCGGCCACAGAGAACGCCCTGTCGCCCCAGGTTTTGAGCCTGATCTTCTTGGGGATCACAAGGAGGCCGGCGTCGCTGGACCTGAGGGAGCGGGATGGTGCGTGTGGCTCGAGGAGGGCGGAGAGGTAGGGGGGAGCCAGGTTGTGCAGTGACTTGTAGGTGGAGAGGAGTAGTTTGAATATAGGGCGCAGGTCCTTTAAGAAAAGCGTAGGAGGGGTCTAACGTCAGCCCACGTAGAACAGGAAGAGTGCATGGAGTGTTGCTGTCATATCATCTACAACAGATGTAAACAAAAACTAAAACAAATCGCGCGATTGAATAAGAGTTCTATAGCGGTTGATCGACCCGGACGGTAAATCCACTAATTTGCTATGGTAAGAAAACAGCTTGTGCGAAACTCCCCTTTAACATTGAGTGACTGCAGTTTATTCCAGCGATGAAATGTCCCTTTAACCCACAGGCCAAATGTGACCTCCTATAACACCAACCGCTGGTATCTAGCTCAATGCAAGAGTTATGATGGATGGATGGGTGGTTTGTGGACACACACAGGGGCCCTATACACACACAGACCGTCAAAATGGAGTAGTACCATCTGAATACCAATGCACATGCATCAAATAGAATACCATACCAGCACATATGATACGGTTGATGATGCTGCGTGTTTGGTCGTGTAAACTAATTTAAACTTTTAATTTGATTAATTTGTATTTTTATTTGTTTATCTTGTCTATCCTTGTTTTATATTATGTTTCTGTGTTCATACATAATGTCCATGCATACGTATTCTGTTATTCTGTTGCTTGTGTTAGTTTTTTCTGTTTTCTGTATTTGTAAAAAATCCAAATAAAGTACTGATCATAAAAGAATACCATACCAGCACATACTTCAATACAACGTTTTCTTTCATTTGTGGATGTGCGATGTGTGCGTGCAGCCGTGCACCTCTTGACCATTGCAATAACATGGCCACTCCCTTAAAGGGGCATTCCACTCATTTTCAACATTTTACTATGTCATTAATATACCTTAGAGCTGTGTGGAAATAATAAAAAGTCCCCCCGATTCTGTGTTTCCTAGAACTAGAGATCTGAAAAAAATCATTAACATGGTGAAACACATCTTGATGATGTCATCAAGATGCGTTTCACCATGTTAATGATTTTTTTCATACTTACAGTTCTAGGAAACACAGAATCGGGGGGACTTTTTTGTTATTTCCACACAACAGCTCTAAGGTATATTAATGACATAGTAAAATGTTGAAAATGGGTGGTTTTCTCCTTTAAGGACTCTTTGTGGGCAAACTGGGCATAACTCTTTAAAAAAAACAAAAAAAGATTATTTTGTTTTTAAAAGAGTGGGCTGCACCTGAGAACCTGTATATGCTTTGGAAAATGGTCTGAAATAAGGTAAAGTATACAAGTATACACGCCAACTAATCATGCAGCCAATAATAAATTAGCATGGTCACCATCCACCCATTATCTCCTCTGGCACTGTAAATCAACGGCTGGCATAATACAGCATGATTTACATAAACTGACAACATAATACATCACACTCTGTGGCCTGGAACGCTAATTTGGGTGGATGCGTTACGCAGACGGATGGACAGACAGACAGACAGACAGACAGACAGACACTGTATATACAGTAATAACAGTATACATCATATGCACATAAATGCATGCAAGCATGAAGGCAAATACATACAAATTAATTAGATTTTACGCACCAAATATTTTCTTGCACAAATGAAGGAATGCAAGCACGCACGCATACGCACGCACGCCCACACACGCACGCGAGCACGCGAGCACGCGAGCACGCGAGCACGCATCCCTAAGTCCCATTTACAGTAAATCATGGGCGGATGCCAATACGAGATCGGAGGTGAAACGTTTGAGTTACGGTGTGTAAAAAAAACGGGAAAAAAACGCCACAGTGATCTCCCGTCTGGAAGCCGATTCCCAGAAACCGCCATGAGGTCTAATCTCTCCCTTACACCGTAAATCAACAAGGCAAACACCAACAAATTATCACACTTATATGTCCGGCATAAATCCACTATGATTTACTCTACAATGGTGGCTAAAATACTGCTAGTTTTTCTCCTATATACAGCTTTTGTCCACACGTCTCAATATTTGCCATTTACTGTCACAGTATGTGGCTCTGTGTTGCCATACTGTGGCTGTGTGTGGGCGTCGGCTTTCCTCCCAGCTTCCAGCCTTGGCACACCTGTCTGTGGTCACCTCATCGCACTCAATTGACACACCTGCCGGCCATCAACTCTTCAGCCCTGACAGTATTTAAACCCTGGTCTTCACTCCACTCGTCGCCAGATCATTGTACAACCTTTCATGGTAGTAGCTTGTCTCTAAACCAGTGTTTATGTCCTAGTAGTGAAGTTATAGTTTAGTAGTATTCCAAGTCTTAGTTCCTAGTTTTCCTAGTATTTTGCTCCTGTGTTAACTGCAACTCAAGCTCTTCTCCTCTCCTCCAGAACCAGCTCACCTGTTCTACTGCCTGCTCGTCTGCCTGCCACCTTACCTGCCTGGACTGCTTGTGGAAATATCCATGATATTGGTATTGTTCAATAATGAAGGTACTATCCCAGAGTTGACTCGACAAGAGGTCACCATTACTGCTGGCAAAGCAAGTTAACAGGAAGGTGTGAAATGTGACACCTCCGCCTCCCAAGGGAAGAGAGAGGAAGTCAGTGCCAAAACCACTAGTAAGTTCCACCAGCAAACTGCTTCTCAACAGCCAGACCTCATGGCTATCACATGTCAGTGGGGAAATACTTCCTGGTGTTTCAACCAATAGAAAGGCTGTTACAATTTAGCAGCCAATGATGCCAAGTTGGTACGGAACCGCCCACAGGGCGGGCTCCACTGAACAGAGATTGTATAAACCCTGCGTGGGGCTCTAGCAGTCAGATTCAAACCAACTACGAAGAATCCACACCTCATGTAACCACATGGACATGATGAACAACAACTCACATTAGACCAATGGTAATTATTGATACATAATGCAAACTATTAATAATCAATGAATAATGTGTTATCCATGTGTTGTAACCTGCCTGTAATTGACGAATGCTATGTGTATCTCTGTCTTATCTGTACAGGTTTTTTACCTAAACGAACCACTAACTAACTAGTTAAAACTAACTAAACGTCTAACCTAAACTGGGTTAAAACTAACCCTTAAACCAATCCTAGATAAATAGTTCATGTGTTTAAATGTATGTTTGTTAAACGACAATAAAAGTATAAAAGACACTTGAGTTATATTATTTAGACAGTTTGAGTAAAGACATTACTCTTTGTGCAGTTGTGACCTTTTCAGTAAGGGTAGTTATGAACCACGATGCTATCATCTTAGCAAAGAAATCGTAGATAGCTATAAATCTGAACAGTAAAAAACCATTAGGTGCGATTATTGTCATAATCGCGGTTAACTTACTAAAACAAACGCTCAAAATGAGCAAGGTTTTTACTCCAAACGGAGTAAAAAACCATAGCGTGCGATTACTATCGTAATCGCGGTAAACTTTACTAAAACAAAAACTCCAAATGAGTAAAAAACCATAGTGTGCAATTATCAACTTAATTGCGGTAACTTTACTAAAACAAACGCTCCAAATGAGCAAGGTTAGTGTGCAATTATCAACTTAATCGCGGTAACTTTACTAACCATTTTAAACCAGTAGCCTTGTAACTAAAATAGCCCGGTAACTAAATAGTTCAAAGCACGGTTAATAGACGCCACAGCTTCAGACTCAAAGTCTCAAAGCGTAGATGGTAAATAGCCTGATGTACTAACCACAGGCATTAACAAAGTAACTCCAGCGTAAAACAGTACATAGCTACGAATCCAGTTTAGCACAGAGCTCTGAAGAAGCCAGCAAACCATAGGATATAAAGCTAAAAGGTTGCTAACCTAATTACAGGCGGACAATTTGATCCGAGCTCTGGGTTTTAATGATTACTCCAGAATCAAGGACGTACGGCCTCTGATTCCAAGCAAGCTGATGTCATTGATTTAGGGGTGATCATTGTAAACTAGAAAACGGGTCAATAGTCCCATGTTATCCTTGCTTTTCACCAAGGGTAAAATGGCCGCCAGGGTAAAGCTAATGTGCTAAAAACCGTTAGCCTATTGTCTGCCAAAGATTCTACTCTGAAATACTTCTAACCTAGCCATGAGCGGGGGAAGGGCAGAGTAAACAGGCAGACAGGGCATAATGGCATCTTAAAAATGGCCACCATGCCCAGCTAACTTACTGAAACCTGAAACACTTCTACCCAGCACACTAGCGGGGGAAGGGCAGAGTAAACAGGCTCAAATAAAACTGTTGCTTCACTCTCTAGAAGACTCCATCCTAGCCATAAGTGCGGGGGAAGGGTAGGGTTTGGTAAACAACAGGGCTCCACCACTTCTGCTTATCAGCAGGGGTGGGGGAAGGTCGTAAAAACAACCCAAATGCTAATTGCAGCTACCAAGGACATGCATGCAGTCAGGGAATGACACAGACCACTAAGGCTAAACCATTGAGTAATAAGGGAGGCAGGTTTTATTAGCAATGAAATGTGAAACCACTTTTAACTATAATACCTAGCTTACATTAGACCAGAACCGTAACAGAAACAAAAATACTGTAAACGCTAAACTGGCTAAATCCCCGGTGTCAATGCTATAAAACTATAAAACCGTGATAATAATAGCACTTGCTAAGATCCCAGAGATTCAAATAATAAATTGATAGGTGATGCAAAGATGGCTGATTTATTAATCAACGAGTTATAAGTTAAAGGCGAGCAAGCACTCTCAATATTTGATTATTTAGCAACTGAATGTGAAGGGTGTCTGTCACAAAATACTGCCGTCATCAGAAAAGCAAATGCATTTGTTAATCTTAAAACGGCTTTCGAGAATGTAGTGGACACTTCTACAGATTATTCCGAAATGTTAAAAGAAACTGGTTTAACAGAATGTTCTTTGCAAATGGAAGATGACCTTCAGGTCTGTGTAAAGAAATACCATGACATGAGACAGTTATTTGTAACTGCCGTCTGGGTAAAAGTAAAGCCAGAATGGGCCCAGTTAATTGACAGAGCGTATGTATTGCTTTGTTCCGGACCAATGGCATCAACAGAGTTAGAGAAAGCTCTCAACGTTTTGAATTTAATATTACAGGACACCAAATCCTTAATAAGTCCGAAAAGGTCAATTCAAATGCTCTCTGACTATAAAAAGCTTGTTCTAGCGAGAGACAGGCTTAACCTGCAAGCCGCACCAGAAATAGGCCAGATAGGGCTAATAAAAGTAGACCTACTAACACAAAGGATCCAGGTCAGCGGGGTCAAGGAAGACGACACCAGAGACGTCACCTCGCGAGCCCCAGGGGGGCTTGCCACTACGTCAGCGGAGGACAACCAGGCTCCCAACGGGACAACAAAACAGCAGGGAGCCTGCTGTGTCCTACCAGAAGACTACGCCAGGTCAGCAGCACCGGAAGAGCAGGAAGCCTGCGGTGACCACACAGTGGACATCGGCAGGGCGCCCTCAACAGCCGTGCAAGCGACAGGCCCAGTGTCCGACGTGGGAAATGAGACGCCGACAGCCACTACGTCGGTGCACATCGACCAGACTCCCAACACAGCACCGGAGGCCAGGGTGAGTCCAAAGGAAGAAACCACCCAGCGAGCTGCCGGGGCCAGCACAGCGCACGCTGTCACGGCGTCCGTCGCGGGAGACAACAGGAAGTCGACCGCCACAGAACAGTGGCGCACGCCACAGCAATCCCTCGCCTCGGAAGGGCGAGATGACATCAGAGCGGCAGACCTAGGTGAGACGAAACCGTCCTCCACCAGTGCAAGCAGCGGCCTGACACCAGACCCCACAGAATCCACCCTGTCAAGGCATAAGCCCTTGAGTTTCACCAGGGCGGAGTCTGCGACGATCGCCCTGCTATGCCTACCCATGCCAGCAACCACTGCAGTAGTCCACCCCACAACAGCGACCACCACAACGTACCCCCTCCCGTCCGGCGAGGGTAAAGGTGGTGAGCTGGGGGGACCGCCCACAGCCAAACCACGTGAAAGCTGGGGAAAGCTTTGCAGAGCAGCGCTCGCTATCACAAGTCCAACGGCATCAAGAAGCCTGGACGTTGAAGAGAGCAGGAAAAGGGTTAAGATGAAATTGTGCAATGTCTGCGAATTACGTCATGAATGACGAACGCACACACACACATGCCTCCCCCCCCCCCCCCCCCCCCTAACACAGGGAGGGGGGCCAGGACACACACCAGCTCCCCCCAACGAAGGGGAGTTGGCCACCACAAGGATTGGGGGAGCGCGCACACACAGAGCAAACCCCCCCCCCCCTCCAAACGCAAGGCAGGTAGTCCGAATGCGAACGCGCGCACACGCGCACACACAACAACCCCCCCCTCCAGCAAATGGAAGAAGCGCAAGGCAGGAAGTCCTCCGAATGCGCACACACACACACACACACACACACACACCCCCCCCTAACACATGGAGGGGGGCCAGGCCACCAGGCTGACAAAGTGACTTGTCCAGCAAAACGAAGTGGGACCCATTGCAAAATGTCAGTAAGAGACAATGGGAAATGTGTTGTGGTTTTAAACAGTTGTGTGATTTTTCTAACAAAATTAACAGGTACCAAGAAAATTCCCCGGTTGACAAGTACAAGCCAACAAGTGTAAAAAGTAACTCATAAGTCCTGGGGTAAATTAATGTTTGGTTATAATAATGTTAACTCTTCCTTTCCAGTCAAGGGAAAAGCCTGGATGGGAAGTGTGAATTGTGACACCTAGTTGCCACACACACAAACTGACAACAGGTCATAAAGTGTTTGGTGTCAGTTTCTGAAATGTGATGACCTACTGTGTTACGATTATCATTTAAAATTGTTCAAATTGATTAAGGGTCAAAATCCTCTTTATCCCAATACAGTTACGGTGGGAAGAGAACAATTTGAAAACCAAGAGCAAATCAAGTTATCTCCAATCTGCTCAAACAGGAGAGAGCTTGCTCTTATCATCCTGTTAGGTTGCAATAAATGGCAGGAAAACCTGCTTCTCTAAAAGTAATAATCTTAACAGGTTGACTTTATTTAACAGTATGGGATGTTAGAAAATGTAACAAATTAAGTAGTGATCCACGAAGATATCACAAGTCAAGGTATTTGTTTGAACAAAGTGGAATCAAATTAAACAGAATTACAAGTAAGGAAACAAACAGGAACCTTAGAATGAGTAACTAATTCTGAAAAGATAAAACAAAGAACAATATTATAATTCCTTAACCAGTCAGTTCAAAGGCATGTTAAGCTAATCATAATTTTGTGTTTATCAACCTCCCCCCCCCCCCCCCTCGGCAGATAATCAATGTGTCGAAAACCAAACCCTTTATAAACGGAATGATTGTTTGAAGAACCTCTTCAATAAGTTTATGAATAGGTTCTTGCGGGGGGTGTGGAAATATCCATGATATTGGTATTGTTCAATAATGAAGGTACTATCCCAGAGTTGACTCGACAAGAGGTCACCATTACTGCTGGCAAAGCAAGTTAACAGGAAGGTGTGAAATGTGACACCTCCGCCTCCCAAGGGAAGAGAGAGGAAGTCAGTGCCAAAACCACTAGTAAGTTCCACCAGCAAACTGCTTCTCAACAGCCAGACCTCATGGCTATCACATGTCAGTGGGGAAATACTTCCTGGTGTTTCAACCAATAGAAAGGCTGTTACAATTTAGCAGCCAATGATGCCAAGTTGGTACGGAACCGCCCACAGGGCGGGCTCCACTGAACAGAGATTTTATAAACCCTGCGTGGGGCTCTAGCAGTCAGATTCAAACCAACTACGAAGAATCCACACCTCATGTAACCACATGGACATGATGAACAACAACTCACATTAGACCAATGGTAATTATTGATACATAATGCAAACTATTAATAATCAATGAATAATGTGTTATCCATGTGTTGCAACCTGCCTGTAATTGACGAATGCTATGTGTATCTCTGTCTTATCTGTACAGGTTTTTTACCTAAACGAACCACTAACTAACTAGTTAAAACTAACTAAACGTCTAACCTAAACTGGGTTAAAACTAACCCTTAAACCAATCCTAGATAAATAGTTCATGTGTTTAAATGTATGTTTGTTAAACGACAATAAAAGTATAAAAGACACTTGAGTTATATTATTTAGACAGTTTGAGTAAAGACATTACTCTTTGTGCAGTTGTGACCTTTTCAGTAAGGGTAGTTATGAACCACGATGCTATCATCTTAGCAAAGAAATCGTAGATAGCTATAAATCTGAACACTGCTCCTCATCCTCCATGTTTGTTTTTCATGCAACTTTCCACATTCACCATATTGAGAATAAATAACTTAAATTTGCTCCTGTGTTTGGCTCTGCATTTGGGTTCAACTTTCTGCTACCGTGACATTTACAATGAAAGGAGATCACACAGATTGTGCATTACATTCAACCATTCTCACGCATTCATACACCTTTACACAGATTGTGCATTACACGAATGCTGACGAAATCAACACTGGGGAGGAAGTCACTAATGTTGCTCATGGAGAGGGAAGTGTGGAGCAGTGAGCACTCTGGTGGGAGCTGTTGCCCCCGCGACCCGACTACGGATAAGCGGTTGAAGATGGATGGATGGGAAAAAAGGTCAACACTGTGTTCCTCATATACTGCAGTGGTTCCCAAACCTTTCTGGCCATGCACCTCCTGACCTAGCTGACACACCCCCTGTTACCTCCTGACCTAGCTGACACACCCCCTGTTACCTCCTGACCTAGCTGACACACCCCCTGTTACCTCCTGACCTAGCTGACACACCCCCTGTTACCTCCTGACCTAGCTGACACACCCCCTGTTACCTCCTGACCTAGCTGACACACCCCCTGTTACCTCCTGTATAGCTGACACCCCCCCCCCCCCCCCCCCCCAATATATTTAAAATAAAATCATAGCACCAATGTTAGCCTTGTCATGTCGCGCACCCCCTAAGAAGGCACCACAAGGGGTGCACGCACCATGCACAGTCTGGGAACCAAACTGTATACTATAGTTATACTGTAACCAAGCGTACCTGTGGGGAAGTCTGTCGGCACCAGTTCTGAGCCCGCGGCCACCAGCGAGGGCACCACCCAGGTGTAGCCGTAGCCGGTGATGCCCACGGAGTGCGCCACCTGGAAGATGGTGTTGGCCTCCTCCTTGTTGCAGTACATCAGCATGACGGGACTCTGCAGCTTCTTCAGCTGGTTCTGGATCTTGGTGTCGCCGTCGTCGGCCGACATGTCCAGCAGCAGAACCTCCTCCAGCTCCCAGCCCACGAAGCTGTTCTCGATGGTGCTGCGGATCTGGGGGGGAGGGGGGAGGGGGGGTGACGAGAGACAGGGACGTGCAGAGAGTGTTAGAGAGGCGGGGGCTGAAATCCCGTTAAGAGGGCACTTTTGGACAAAGAATTGCGGAAAATAGCAGATCTACAAGCTCACAACGAGTCGCGCTGCGACGCGTTGTGAGCTTGTAGATCAGCTATTTTCAGGCGCAACCCAGCACCCTTTAGCTAGTGGAGATGCGGTGTGTACGACGACATGGATTTCTAAACAAATTAGTTCAGCGCAAAAATACTGTGTTCACGTTCAGGATACGTCGGAGGAAAAAAAGCCATTCTCCTGAATGCTGCCTTCCGGTATGGCATGGAAAGGAGAGGAGGGCATTTGCATTTATTTCACCATAGTACAGTAAATGCTGCATTCGTGGTCTGGAGAGAGAGACGAGAGAACGTACTCCAATGTTTGACTTGAGGGGCGGGAACGCATCAGTGTCGCTTTATAGCGTTTAAAAAGACATTAGAATCTGGTCTCAGCGTCTCTGCTGTTGGAGAATAGATTGCTGTCGCTTAAGATGCCGTTTCCACCATCAAAGGAAGATCTTCAAGCGAAACGCAACAGAAGTACACTTGCATAATTTTACCCTTTCTAAAAGAAAACATGTACATAAGGCAGGGTGAACAGCGCAGAAGTATTTAGGAAATTTACCAATCATTTACCAACTTTCATCATGCACTGTACTGCATATAAGTCGTCGGTGCGTCGTGCGTGCGTGCGTGCGTGCGTGCGTGCGTGCGTGCGTGCGTGCGTGCGTGCGTGCGTGCGTGCGTGCGTGCGTGCGTGGTTCTACCTTGGTGACAAAGTCCTGGTATCCAGGGTAGTAGGTGGTGACGATGGAGAAGATGTACCAGTCGTATTCCTCCATGATGTTCAGCATGACCGACGCCTGCTGCTCGATGGACGGGCCGAACTGGAAGAACATGGAGTTATCGTCCTGAGAGAGAGAGAGAGAGAGAGAGAGAGAGAGAGAAAGAGAGAGAGAGAGAGAGAGAGAGAGAGAGAGAGAGAGAGAGAGAGAGAGAGAGAGAGAGAGAAGAGAGAGAGAGAGAGAGAGAGAGAGAGAGAGAGAGAGAGAGAGAGAGAGAGAGAGAGACCGAGAGAGAGAGAGAGAGAGAGAGATTTAAGACCATTAATAAAACCTTTTCCATCCACCTCCAGAATTAAAACTTTTCTTCTTTTTTGTTTTGATAGAGAGCGAGAGAATGTAAAGCAAGTCAGAGAATAGAGATAAACAGCTGGCCTCTGCTTGAATATTACACTTTTTCTTAACATATTTAGGACTGAGGCCGATTCCAAAAATGTTTCTATGTCAGTGGTGCTCAACCAAGAGAAGGATGTCAAATGGAATACAACCACCTTAACGTTTCTTCCTAAAGGGGGAGTTTTTTCATTACCATTGTCGCAATATTGCTCTGGGTGGATCTTTGTGGATCGTTTGTGGATCGTTTGTGAAGTTTCTTGAGACAACTTGTTGTGATTTGACACTTTAATAAAATTGAATTGAATTGAAGTCATATCCCTGCAGTGTTTACACCAGAATGACCTCGGTTATACATACTGTTCATATAAACAGAGCAACTAACTTTAAATCAATTACATTTGAATACATTTCTGTATACTTGTGCAAAGGTTTTGTTATACTATAGTGAATGGAAACACATTGAAATACTGCTGTCAACTTTCAAAGGTCTATACCAGGCTAACCTCTCCTATATGGGTGTACAACTAACTCTGACAGAAAATGCACAATCTTTTTTATAGTTTCACAAGATAGTATTACTCAAAGTGTTAATGTAACACAACTTTTTTTTTTACCATTTTATTCCTTTTTATATTCAATGTACAAACATTGTTTTATCTGGATTGTTTTGTTCTACTTTACCCATGTGTAAACGTATGTTTTCTCGTGCGTGCCGATACAAGTTCCTCTGAATTGAATTGAGTGGAAGGGGACATAATGTTAATGGTTATCTCTGCTTTCGGGAAGAAACCAGCTAACTCCAAAATGTTTGTTTTTCAGAAAATGAAAAATGTAAATGTCACAGTCCCAGGCAGGGCTGTGTTTCTAGCCAGTATACCAGTGTTTGTTCCCAGTGAACTTCAGTTTCCTCGTGTTTTCTAATGATTTAGTTTGCATTTCTGCCTGTACTCACCGCTCTCCTCTCCTCCTCCTCAGAACCACACCTGCCTGCCTGCCTGCCTGCCTCCTGCCTGCCTGCCTGCCTCCTGCCTGCCTGCCTGCCTTCTGCCTGCCTGCCTGCCTGCCTGCCTGCCTCCTGCCTGCCTGCCCGCCTGCCTTCTGCCTGCCTGCCTTCTGCCTGCCTGCCTGCCTGCCTGCCTGCCTGCCTGCCTGCCTCCTGCCTGCCTGCCTGCCTGCCTCCTGCCTGCCTGCCAGCCTGCCTCCTGCCTGCCTGCCTGCTGCCAGCCCATGCACTGACCTGCCTGTTTGCATCTTGCTCTGCTCTGCCTGCCTGCCAGTTTGTTTAAATAAACACCCTTGAACTTTCAAACTTTTGTCTGTGTCTGCATTTGGGTCCGCCAGGTCTTGGTACCGTGACAGTATATGTTTCAGGAAATAAAGAAAACCATTTATTGAAAACAAAGCAATGCTGCCTCATCAAAGTTGGTGTTTATATATTCTCTCAATTACTTCCATGA